>NW_028296979.1:0-130972 GCF_051943395.1 Hippocampus bargibanti
GTCCTCACCACTGAGACTGCTGCTGGGGTTGGGACAGATGTAAAGAGAGAAGTCACATCGTATGATGCCAAAGTTTCCTCAGGTTCCAATATGAGGTCTTTGATCCTCTCTACAAACCCTGTGGTGTTCTCTACGTGGTATTCTGTGTTACCAACCAACGGAGCTAAAATAGTTTTTAAATATTTGGCTACATTGTATGTAGAGGAGTCAATGCTACAAACAATGGGTCGGAGGGGGAACCCTTCTTTATGTATTTTTGGCAGGCCATAGATACATGGCGTGGCCTCTCCCGGGTATAATCTAAATACATCTGTTTATCTATATGTTTTCCTTTCTCTAGCTTTTGGAGACAGTCAATCATTTCTTTCTTGTATCTATTGGAAGGGTCCCTTTTTAGTTGCTCATACGTGTTAGAATCACTGATTAACCTATTTATTTTGTCTTCATAATCCAATGTGTTGAGCAGCACTGTGCATCTGCCCTTGTCTGCTGGCAAAATAGTAATATTTTTGTCTTTTTGTAGAGTAGTTAACGCCTTTCTCTCTTCTAATGTTATGTTGGACGGAGGAAGTTTGGCACTACTGAGAAGAGCTGATATTTTAATGCGTAGATCATCTGCCTCTGCATACGAAAGTTTGTTATTTTTAATAGCCGATTCAGTAGCTGTGATATAATCTATTGTAGGTATAGTTTTAGGAGTCACTGAGAAATTTAAACCTTTGGTAAGTACTGCCTTTTCTGTCTCTGAGAGATCTCTGTCTGACAAATTTTTGATCCAATTCTCCCTTGCAAACTGTTCATACCTAATTTTACGCGTGTTTACCAGTAGCTGAGATTGTTTCAGTAAAAGTAATTTTTGAAATTTACCCTTTTGTCTCTCTTTGGTTTTGCTGTGGTGCCTCATATAACCGGATTTAGTAAATTCACACACTTCCTGATAGATTTTGTGGGTAAGATTAGTTTGTAATCGCTGATAATAAGTTTCTATTTCTGACTGTTTGTTTTTTATCTCTATGTTAAGTCTCCTAATTCGCAAATTTAGAATTTTCCTAGTATAATTTGGTACAGTTGTAAGCATAAACGAGTTTGTTTAGTGAGTCTTTCCAGTTACTCTTTTGTTTCTCTGTCAGTGTCTTTAGCATCTGGATCAGTGTTCGATTAAATCGTTCAACCTTTCCATTTCCCTGTGGATGGTAGGGGGTTGTCCTTGAACCCGCAACCCCACAATATTCCTTCAGTTGAGCAAAAAGTTGATTTTCAAATTCACCACCCTGATCATGGTGAATTCGAAGGGGGAACCCAAACTTTAAAGCATAGTCATTAAAGATTTTGTTTGCCGCTGTTTTGCCAGATTTGGACGTTGTAGCATAAACTTGAGTGAAACGTGTAAAATGGTCTACTAGCACAAGCACGTATTCATAACCACCCTTACATTTGTCAAGATGCAAAAAGTCAACGGAGACAAGTTCAAAAGGCTGAGTAGTCACAATATTAGTGAGAGGGGCTCTGGTCTCATGGTTGGGCTTTTTGTGTTTTAGGCACACACACGCTCTCAGTACATAGTCCTCTATTTCTTTTTGCATAAAGGGCCAGTAAAAGCGATCCCTTACAAGGGAAAGAGTCCTTTCTACACCATGGTGGCCCATTTCATCATGCAGCTCTTTTAACACTGTCACCTTGTGTTTTTCAGGAAGCAGTAGTTGGGTTCTGTTTGCCGTTTTTCTGTACAAAACACCTCTGTCATTAAAGTGTAGCTTGTCCCATTCCCTCACAAGACAAACAACTTGAGGACAATGCTTTCTTAGTTCAGTACCTAGCGGTTTCGTCTCCGCCAGTTTGTATCTAATAATATGTCCTATAATGGGGTCAGTCTCTTGATCTAGCTTGATCTGTCCAACAGTCAATGGGGCTATCGGTGTGTTTAGTGACACCTCGGCACATGTAGCTGAGATTCCCATAGACCAAGCTGCAATAGACTCGTTCTGTTGGTCAACCGCTTGTACGGCAGCACTCACAGCATCATATGACATTTCTTTTGTACATCCTTCCATATATGTTACCATATCACGGGGCATCCTAGATAAACTGTCTGCATCAACATTTTCCTTACCGGGACGATATTTAACAGTAAAATTAAAATCAGAAAGTTCTGCGACCCACCTGCACCCAGTTGCATTTAACTTAGCAGTCGACAGTACATAAGTGAGTGGATTATTGTCACTATACACAGTGAAGAATGGTGCATAGTACAAATAATCACGAAACTTGTCTGTGATCGCCCACTTAAGCGCCAAAAATTCCAACTTGCCCGAGTGTAAGTTATAATTCTTCTCAGCTGCAGTTAATGTCCGAGAGCCATAGGCTATCACGCGAAGTTTGCCATTTTGTCTTTGGTACAACACAGCACCTAAAACCCGGTTAGAGGCATCTGTATGCAAAATGAAAGGATGCGCGAAGTCAGGAAAACCTAAAACTGGTGGTTGAACTAAACAGTCTATTAGCTGCTCTAACACTGACTGATGCTCATCACTCCACTCAATACGTGTGTTGGAAGACACACTGTTATGTCTCACTTTCCATTTTTGTCTTTGATGCTGCTGAGTCTCAACATTCAGAGGCATAGCATACAAGGGACTAGCGATACAAGAGAAATCTTTGATGTATTGCCGATAATAGCTTAATAGTCCCAAAATGGCTCGAAGCTCACCGACAGTGCCTGACTGCTTGTTTTTCAGGGCACGCACTGCTGCTGTATCTGCCGGGTCCATTCGGCTCCCCTCAGCAGAGACAATCTTGCCGAGGTACCTCACTTCCGGCTTGAAGAGGTCACACTTTCGGGCTTTGAGTTTTATTCCATTTTCCCTGAGACGTCGCAACACTCGTCTAACATCCTCAACGTGGTTGTCAAATGTCCCGCTGAAAACAAGAATGTCATCAAGATAGGGGACACATATTTCGTCCCGTAACCCCTCCAGACATTGTTCCATACACCGCTGGAACTCTGCTGGTGCATTCATGAGTCCAAACGGGATTCGAATCCATTCATAAAGGCCCAAGGGGTCACGAAGGCAGTCAGGTGTCGGCTCCCTTTGGACATGAACCCCTGGTGGTATGCTTTGCCTTGGTCCAACAGCGAGAAGATGGTGTTACCACCACGTCCTGTACCCGTGGGATGGGTGCCGGTCAGGGTGTGTTTTCCGGTTCAGCTCTCTGTAATCAATACATAAGCACAGTGTACCATCTTTTTTCCTGACACAGACGACAGGGGATGAGTAGGAGGAAGTGGACTTTTCCGCCCACCCCTGCGCAAGTCCTGTAAATAATCTTTCACCTCTCTGTACATTGGCTTTGGGACAGACATATATGTCTTTGAAACGGGCTCAGTGTCTTTCAACAAAATGTCCATTTGTAGGTTTTCCACACACCCTATGTCGTCGTCCGATTTTGAAAATGATGCCGATTCCTCTCTCAACATCTGCTGAACGGTCTTTCTTTTATCTTCGTCCAAATGAGAAAGGTTAATTGGGGGGTCCCACTGCTCACTGAGAGCGATGGTGGTATTCTGGACATGGACCTCATTGACAACCGCTGAAGGAAGGTCCCTTTTAAATATGTTAGCTGGGTAGACAGACCCTACTGACTGCACTGTACCAATAATAGCCTTTACTGGAAACCTAATATCATGATTAGTAGGGTTCTGGACACTAACAACTATCCTAGGGATGGAACCTGCCTTTACTGAGACCAACGAGTCACAAAGCTCGAGGCCATCTGGCCACTGTGGGTTTTCACTTGGCTCAAAAACCAATGTAACATCTTCCTTAAAGGGCTTAGCCTGTACTTTGCATGGAATAATAAGTGAGCTATGCCTGGCTATAGTGAATCTCTCATTTGTTGTTTTTACACGGTACTCATGTGCTTGTCCCAGACTAACTGCTTTTATGAAAGTGGCAGCTTTATTGCGCTTAAGGTGGGGAAAAGCTAGTCTAACCGATTTCAAGAGCTTTTCTGTATCCCCTGTTTGTGACTCATTAGAGAGGCTATCTAACACAAGACCCTCAATGACATTAAACCCTATGATAGGACACTGTTGCTGGTCACCTTTTAGTACTAATACTGGTACAAGTAGCCCTGGATCATTAGCACCAAGTTTAAATGGTATCTCAAGCCATCCTACATAAGGCATATCCGTTCCATTAGCTGCCACAATATTGAGAGTGTTATCAGGGTCAATAAGCTCATTCACATTTTTCAATGACACGTCAGGTAAGTTTGTTTGTTTCCATAACTCATCTACAGCACACACCTAGTGCTTCAACCCTTTTGTTACCCAAAAATCACCGAATAAGACATTTCTTCCCCACTAACTCCCTGACCGAAGGTAATTTGCCACACTGTTTCTTATCTGTACGCTCGACAAATGACTGCTTATGTCTCTTCTGAACGGGGCCACATGTGTGGGGCTTACATTCCATTTTCAAAGCACCACTGTAACGCTAGGACCTATCTGTCTCTGTGGTCACACCATGTCCCACTGGGGTAACCCTTTCTAGTTTAAAGCATGGATCCTAGCTGAGTTCTGTGCTTTGCAGCCTGCTCTGAAATGTTCACTACTTCCACATTTAAAACAGTGCTGACAATATTCTTCACCTGTCTGAATACAAGAATAACACCTGGGCTGAGGGCGACGGGGCATGTAGTACTGCTGAGGGGCGAACCGCTGCTGGAACTGTGCTGCCCCCCTCATCGGCCTGGGGCCTGGTGCTGGGTGGTACTGCTGAAGAGCTGATGGGGAGTGCTGGGTGTAGTAGTGCCTGGCTGGTGGATCTACCTGATATTGTGAAGGTGGAGTGAAGGCGACCTGTTCAGGGTAGTGGTCAGGCAGGCGTTCAGGTCCTCCGCTGGTGGGCTGAGAAGTGGCTGTTGGTTTCTGAATAGTCTCTTTGATCTGGGACACTTCTGCACGCAGCTCTTTTAACAGCATCATCTCTGACCTCATCTCTTTGATTTCTGAAAGGAGTTCATTCGGCACAGTAACAGTATTCTGCTTTAAGACTGTCTTCTTCCCAATCGGGACTGGTGTGTCATCTAACCGGACAGTGTTCAGCGTTGTCACCCGTGCAGCAGCATTTTTCTTTTTTTCCTGTCGCTCTTTTTCATTTGCACATGCCATGTTTAATTTTTCTAACAGTACTTCATCTGATGTGGTGGTTAGCAGGAGGAAAGGTTGCATGTCACTCTTTACATTGTCACTCTGTAACCCCGTCAGAACTGTGTGCAGGAATAAACTCTGGACCAACGTGGGATCATACTTCACCCCTGATTCTTGAGATGCAAAAAGAATCCTTTGACGAAGATCCATTGCACGCAGTAGAAATTTCTGTGGGGACTCTGTTAGTCTGCACTTCCGATGAGAGCTGATTGTACAACTCAGTGGCTCCTCTCTCTTGATAGTGAGATCGGAGAATCCTTCGTAAAGAAGGTAGGGTAAGATTTTCTTTCCCTTCGAGGTACCTTCTCAACTGCAGACCTGGTGTTATGGCACGAACCACTGCATCGATGATCTCATCCCCCTGGTAGCCTTTACTGAGCCCACTTTCTATCTGTCTGACCAAATTAGGAAATGTGAGTTTATCTTTTTGTCCGAGTTCACCTATTTGTCCAGATATTTTGAAATCTTTGCGCCAGGGGGCAGTGTCTGGGGGCACTATGCTTCTCTTTCGCACTGCATCCCGACCTTTTTCACTTGGTTTGGCTATTCCTAGTTCAAAATCTTTTATACTTTCCATCAAGTCCTTTACACGTAGCAAACCTGACATTCCTCCATCTTCTAGCTCTAATTCAGCTCTTTCAATGTAGGTTGACACAATATTAATTAGTTGGCCTCGAGTCTTTCCTGTAAGTTCCTCTCTTTCCAGTCCAGATATTTGGATTTCAGCACATAACTCTGAGAACTGTTGAAAATTCAGTCCAAATAACTTGCCTTTGATGTCCAACTGTAATTCCTCCAACGCCATTTTCGAGAGGGTAGACGCAGTTCAACTGGCCGGATTCACTTCAAAGTCTTCCAGTGCCCTCTAGTGGTGGCTGTACGCACAGAGATGCAACCAGAGCACATGTAGAAACAAACCAGTAAACGGCGACGCCTCTCCGATTGGGTTGATTGGGGATATTCGGCGCGAGCTTCTACCCACGGCGAGTAGACAACACTCGAACGCAAATATCCCAGCGGTGCCTCCAAAATGTTGCGCTCTCCACTATAGTAAGGGAGATACGGTGTTGTGGGATGTAGAAAAAAACCACAAGACAAGCAATGTGATACGTCTTGACTCAACAGTGGTTTACTTCGAATGCCCCGATCTAATGCAAACGTATGCGCACAACAATTTCCGGTCCAACGATCTAAATCGGTCCGACACGAAACACTAACCGAAGCAGGCGTTCCATGTTTAAAAAAAAAACATTTTCGATATATATCATTTGTAAACCAATAGAACTACGCGAATGTAACCAAAATAGGAAATACGATAATTTACAACCTGTCACATGCGTACATCTAGACTGAACGGAATTAGATTAGAAATAAGGAGTTGATGGGTTAAACCTGTAGGCAAGAATACCTGAGCTCACCAAAAATGTGATATAAGGTTTAGCACAATTGTAAACACTGTCGTGAGGGTTGAAGATATTGATTGGATTAAAAAAAGAATAATTTACACGGTGTTTGTTAACAAAATAGTCTAATCAATGTGTGAGTGGCTCCTCATGCAGTCATAAATCACAAGACGGGGAGGATGACAAACATTCAAGCGCGACAAGCTGTTCACCAAAAAATTGACCAAATTGAAAAAGAAGATCAAAATGTTTTAAGAGGTGACATGATATGTTCAACAGATATTAAACATACAAGTATTCAGATGAGAAAACTAAGATGCCGTAGTTATTTCCTTCACATTAAATCAGGAAGTTGTCTTTTATGGCAAAAGAGCAAGATTTGGTTTTCTCTGTGAGTGGTTCCTTATCAGGGCGGCCTGTCACTCTGTTCAAAATTTACGATGCAACTGTCAAGAGTACAAGACTCCCCATTGTGGGGTGAAAGTGAAACGAACAGTGTGCATTCCCATGCAGTATGTTAGGTTGAAACTATCTGACTGAGCTAAGACACTGATGAAGGAAACAATTAAAGCTTGATTAATTTGAGTAAATTAATACAACATAAACGTGATAAAAGCATGATCCTTCGTACTGTAACAGATGGAACTGGCTCGGCGATTGATAAAAAAGAAAACAGTAAGGAAGAATTAATAATGATACCAATTATATTTTCGAACTGGTAACTGCTATGCGACTGTGGGATCAGATTCAGCATTTCTAAACTTGATTCAATATTTGAAATTATTGAAATTATGGAAATAGTTAATGTGTGGCCACCGTACTTGATCTGTAAAGTGCAAAGTGATCTTTGTGAAATGCCAACTCAATTCTATCTCTCCTCCACCTCAGATGGCGCTACCTGACAAATTCATTTTTGAATTTTATTTTATGTGTAGCGATCCCGAATCAAGGCCGAGAAGGTGACTGTGGGAATGTCCAGGCTACAAATCGACTTGTCACATTTTTGAGAAGACAAGAAACGTCTTTGGTTGCGCCGCACACATTCAGGGAATTTGCGGGAAGCTATGCTCCTCTAATTAAGAAAAACTAACAAACAAAGAATCTGACCGAGTGTAAATTAATGTGTCCAGGTTCCACTACGGCTGGCCCATCCCTCTAGCTGCACTTCGAAATTATGGCCGGCTGGCCGCAAAGGCTTGACTAAGGCGGCATGGCTGTGGGGCGGTAGGATGAGTGCCTGAGGGCGTGTGCGAGGAAATTTCTGAAATCAAGCTGGCTGTTCAAATTGTGGTGACGTGAAAGAAATGGACTCTGAATGCACAGCCACTTGCATCCACCCGTTCAGACAAGCTCCATGATGTCCACAGCACTGTCAAGCCGCAAAGCCAAGACATCCCACCTGCTCCCTGGGATAGAAACTGAACTCCAAATGCCTGCTGCTGGCCTCACAGAAATGAACTTGAGAAAGCTGAAACACATTTGCTGCCACCCGTTCAGCGATCAAGCCACAAAGCCAAGAGACATCCCACCTGCTCCCTGGGATGGAAACTCAACTGAAAGTGCTTGCTGCTGGCATCAGAGAACTGAACCTGAGAAAGCTGAAGCATGATTTGCTGCAGAAACGGACTCTGAATGAACAATCTCTCACAATGCAACTCCACTGCAACCACTGAACTCCTGCAACAGTACTGGTTTTGATCCCTTGATTTCCTCCACATGACCCGACCGACCTCATGATAATCACCCCACTTCACAATGCCTTTGACACATTTGAAAACGACATTGATCCCTATTCTAATTTCCATAGGTGTGTGGAGGATGTGGCAGCTGTGTGGACCTATCAGGAAGCTCATTGGTTGGTAATGTTAATTGTTAGAAATGCCTCGTGAGCTGTGTCTCAATGGTATGAAAAGTTGTTTTTCGCAAACATTTGGAAAAAAATGTTAGTTTAAGATCCATTTTTCCTGAAGTGAAAATTTGACTGACAATTTCAGACATGATACGTTTATACGTGCACCTCAACGCACCCAGCTGTCAAATTCATAAAGTTCGCAGACGACACCACGGTCATCGGTCTCATCAAAGACGGCGACGAGTCTGCGTACCGACAACAAGTGGAGCAGCTGGAGCTCTGGTGCAGCCGTCACAACCTGGAGCTGAACACGCTCAAGACAGTTGAGATGATGGTGGACTTCAGGAAACATCCATCACCACAGCTACCCCTCAAACTATCCAACTGCCTGGTGTCAACCGTTGAGACCTTCAAGTTCCTGGGAATCACAGTCTCCCAGGACATGAAGTGGGAGGTCAACACCAACTCTATCCTGAAAAAGGCCCAACAGAGAATGTACTTCCTGAGGCTGCTAAAGAAGCATGGCCTGCCACAGGAGGTGCTGCAACATTTCTACACGGCTGTCATCGAATCCATCCTGTGTTCTTCCATCACCGTTTGGTTCGGGGCCGCCACAAAAATGGACAAAATCCGACTTCAACGGACAGTTAGGACGGCGGAAAAAATCATTGGCACCGCCCTACCCACTCTCGAGGACTTGCACACTGCAAGAATCCAAACTAGGGCGCGGAAAATCCTACTGGACCCTCCGCACCCTGCCCACCACCTTTTCCAGCTACTCCCCTCAGGCAGGCGCTACCGATCCATGCGCACCAAATCCAGCAGACATTTAAACAGCTTCTTCCCCCAAGCCATTAACTCTTTGAACTCTTTCAACAGTAGCCAAAATGGAACTGTATTGTGCCACTTAGCAGTTTTTTTTGACAACGATACTAGTGCAGCGTGTTCTACCGGAAACAAATTCCCTGTGTGTTCTACATACTTGGCAATAAAGATGATTCTGATTCTGATTCTGATTCTGATGGACATTTCCCATTCACTTATCTTGGTGTGAAGATGGGATTTTTCTCGCTGCATCATAGGAGATTTTGTTGCTTGGAAGCCACTCTGTGGCCAATTTGACCTTTCTTTATTTTACGATCCCAAATGGAAAGAAAAATTCCTATTTGCATGGTTTTGGGGGTTTACATGATACCCTCGTGCAAACTGACTAATTGGAGGTGCTTGATTTTGGTAGTTTTGTTAAAATGCCTCAACTTCTGTTCTTTTTCAGAAAGGAATGGGGGGAGAGATCGACAACATTTTGACCGACACCAGCATGCAATTGAACCCAATCAAACAAATATATCCAGCATGTGTCAGATGTGCGGCAGCATTCGGCAAATGGTTTCAAAGAGAAAAAAAATGGCCACGTTGTTTTTGTTAGGATGATCTTGATTGTCACAGTGGCGACTTTGTTCGAAAATTTTTACAATGTCAGCGAAGCGAACAGGAAGTAAGAATAAAAAGAAAAGATGGTTTATACGCCACACCAAGTGACTCGTAGATTAATGATGATAATATTAATAAATGTAATGTGAGGAGTTCACTGAAACTTTGCCCCCAGACGTGGTTTCCACCATATGGCAGGGGGACAAGGCTGTGGCTGAGGAGGATGTGCCATGGATGGCTGTGTTGCAACTCACCTCTGATGGTGAGGATTTTCTTCCGGTGACAGTCCCCGTTATCACTCCAGATGATAAAAATGGAAAAAGCACCCATGGGCAACATCACTACTAGTGCCCCATTTGAGCTCATTTCTATTGATTATCTCCATCTGGAGCCAAGTAAAGGAGGCACTGAGTATATTCTAGTCCTGGTAGACCACTTTACTCGTTTCGCACAAGCCTAGGGATGTTCATACAATCTCCGAAGGTTACCTGTGTATACAAGGAAGACAGGCAGTCATCAGGTGTTTCAACCTGAACCGCACAATTTAAGAGCTGTGGCATCAGATTTCCACCCCCGGGCACAAACTACGGAACCAGAGGATGGGCAGCAGCTAGAGGAAGCGTTTCCATTGGTCATACCAGCATCATTACCAAAACCAACACCAGCTGACAGACTGCCTGCTGAGGGAAGCCCGGAACAACTTGTAATGGATGATAATGAGGGTGATGCAGGAGCGCCGGCGGAGTTGATGGAATCAGACACCGCGTCACAAAGTGGAATGGAATCGCTGCCACGAAGGTCTACTCGTAGGCTAAGACCCAGAGAGATATTCACATATGAACACTTGGGTCATCCATCATACCAGGCCTGGAGACCTGGGGCAAATGTGTTGTTTACTTGCATGCCTTACCCCACGACTCATTATCTAGTGCGACCTGAACACTATTGCTACCCTACCCCGACGGTATGGACTTGAATGTAGTTGCATTTGAATGTGATTGACACCACCCGACGGAGACCAGACAGATGACTGTGCTTCTACTGATACTGGACTACTTGTTGGTATAGTCAAGATACAGGAGGACATCTTTTGAAACAGGGGAGAGTGTAGGAGGTTAGAAACGACCTCTGTTATTGTATGTTAGTCGAGTAGACTACCAAGTCAGGAGAGGGCGCTACGCGCCTGTGAATGGAACAGAGGAAGGCGATGTAGGCTCAGCTCACGCATGCGCAGTTGTCATAAATGCCGTTGTGTGAAGCTGGTTAACACGGTTGTCTCGTGTCGTCTTTCCTCGTCGTTCACAGGTATTCAAAATAAGAAGTGTTAGAAATTCTCAAGATGTTAAAGTAATTGAGGACTTATTGGGCGATGCTATATATGAAACCTTGTTTTTTGGCTTTGATGAATATTTTGTGGCTTTGATGAATTTGGATTTTTGGATGTCAATTATAGTTCCCAGTACAACACACACGAGCGGGCAGACGTGCATAAGCATGTGCGAATGTGGAGGATATATACAATGTATAGATGTTGAATGTATAGATCTACACATGAATGTATTCTGATATTGAAATTGCTGAATTGATGTTTTGATGAGTAAATGGTCGTAAATGCCGTTGTGTGAAGCTGGTTAACACGGTTGTCTCGTGTCGTCTTTCCTCGTCGTTCACAGTGCTACCTGCCTGTGACGCCTTTGGATCGACCCAGGTATCCCCTAGGCCTGATGCCGGTTACACTGACAATAGAGTTAGAAGAGTTAAGCCTTTGGTCAGTGGCACAACACAGCAAAGCACATTGCAGCCACATTATGTCGAGGGGGCGAGATACAAAACAGTTCTAAGGCTAGACACAGGGTGGAGAACGCACTGCAGTCTTTTTGTTTGGCTTTATTTCAAAATATATATACATTGTAAAGTGTTCAAGAATCACTGTGTGATTGGTGAGAGTGTAAATGCAGCTGATGCATTTGTTTATGACCGCTGTCCCGTAGTCGATCAGCAGATGGCTGTGCTTTATTTTGTTGACATTGCGTTGGGCTGTTCTGACTTCCGGTACTGATTTACTTCCTGGCCTACCTTCGGTATTTAAGTTTCATATTACTAAGACATGCTGTTTAGCAAGAAAAAGAACAAAGACCAAATACTTCTATTTCGGACAGAAAGCGGGCAAAGTGGTTTGTACGATTTTGTTGCATACGTTTTATTTCATTGATATTTCATTGATGTCGGGTCGAAATGTTTGTGCATTTGAACATACGCGGCCGACGGTGTGAAATGACGACAGGTGCGAATGATAAAAGTGAATTGCACAGTTGATCGCAAAACAAACTGTTGGGTAAAAGGAATGCTCATTCAATCTCGTCGTTTCCTCGCGTTGTTGTGCTTCTTTACACCAAAACTAATGAAAGACATGATATTTGTGGTTATTTATAGCACGTTTGGGATCATTTTAATGGTTCTTGACATCTACCGAGAGCATAAGCGGCCCACGGCGTGAAATGAGTTTGACACCCCTGATTTACACTACTCGAAAACGAAGATGACATAAAGAAAGCATTCGAGTGAACCGAAGGTATATTTTTGCAAGTTCAATCAAAGTCATAAAATGTATTTTCAAAAAGTACGACATGATCAGAGAATACTTGGAGTATTTTCAACTCGTTAGGGTTTACGGTGCGAGTCTGCCCGCCTTCGGTGCTCGATGGGCGGCTTGGAGACCTCCGTAAATGGTCGCTGTCACACTTACGGGGGCGTAGCTAAGCCGCAAGCATATCCCACCGTGACGCACCACCCTGGGGGACATTTGGGTCCGGTTGTCGCCCCCGTCCCGGAGCTCAAACAATTTGAAAATATTCATTAATCCGAGGCCGAATTCCCACCGTGGCTGTCCGCCTTCGGTGCTGAATAGGCGGCAACGGGACCTCCATGAACAGTCGCTGTAATACTTCCAGGGAAGTACCGTTACCCCCTGAGGTTTCCCCAACTGTGACGCAACACCCTGGGCAGCATTTGTGTCCGGCTGTCGCTCATTTGCCGGAGTAGCTCAAAGACTTAGAAAATATACACAAAACCGAGGCCGAGATCAAACCGTGGCTGCCCGCCTTCAGTGCTTGATAGGCGGCTTGGAGATCTCCATAAATGGTCACTGTCACACTTCCAGGAAAGCAGCATCAACCCCCGAGCTTTCCCCCACCGTGACGCACCACCCTGGGCGATGTTTGGGTCCGGCTGTCGCCCCCTTGCCGGAGGTAAAACACTTAGAAAAATATTCAAAAAGTAGAGGCCGAATTCCCACCATGGCTGCCCACATTCGGTGCTTGATAGGCGGCTTGGAGATCTCCATAAATAGTCGCTGTCACACTACCAGGAAAGCAGCATCAACCCCCGAGCTTACCCCCACCGTGACGCACCACCCTGGACGACGTTTGGGTCCAGCTGTTGCCCCCTTCTCAGAGCTCAAACACTTTGAAAATATTCACAAAACATAGGCCAAATTCCTGTGCTTGACAGGCGGCTACGAGACCCCCGTAAACGTTCACTGTAATACTTCCAGGGAAGCACCGTCACCCCCGAGCTTTCCCCCACCGTGATGCACGACCCCAGGCGGCGTTTGTGTCCGGCTGTCGCCCCCCCCTGCCGGATCTCAAACACCTAGAAAATATTCAAAAGTAGAGGCCAAATTCCCACCAAGCAGGCCCGCCTTCGGTGCTTGAAAGCCGGCTTGAAGACCTCCACAGCTCACTCCCCTGTGACGCGGTTCCCTGGGCGGCATCTGGGGAACGGCTCTCGCCGCCTTGCTGGAGCTCAAACACTTAGAAAATAGTCAAAAAGTAGAGGCCGAGATCATACAGTGCCTGCCCGCCTTTGGTGCTTGAAAGCCGGCTTGAAAACCTCCGCAGACGCCCGCTGTAACACTTCCATGGAAGCAGCGTCACCCCCGAGCTCATTACCCTCTGACGCAGTTCCCCGGGCGGCATCTGGGGTCCGTCTCTCGCCACCTGGGAGGCGTTTGCCCCGGCTCTGGTTCCCTGGGAGGCGTTTGCCTCCAGTACAGTCTGCCTGGAGAGGCGTTTGCCTCAGGTTCTGGTTCCCGAGGAGGCGTTAGCCTCCAGCTCAGTCCGCCTGGGAGGCATTTGCCTCCGGCTCTCACTCTCACTGGTTCCTTAGGAGGTGTTTGCCTTTAGCTCAGTCCACCTGGGAGGTGTTTGCCTCCGCCTCTGGTTCCTTAGGAGGTGTTTGCCTTTAGCTCAGTCCACCTGGGAGGCGTTTGGCTCCAGCTCTGGTTCCCTGGGAAGCATTTGCCTCCAGCTCAGTCCACCTGGGAGGCCTTTACCTATGGCTCTCGCCACCTGGGAGGTGTTTGCCTCTGGCTCTGGTTCCCTGGGAGGCATTTGCCTTCAGCTCAGTCCGCCTGGGATGTGTTTGCCTCCAGCTCTGGTTCCCTGGGAGGTGTTTGCCTTTAGCTCGGTCTGCCTGGGAGAAGTTTGGTTTCTGGCTTTCTCCCCCCCAAGTGCCGCTCCCAAAGTTCCACTGACCTCTGGTAGTCCCGGCACTTTTTTACCCGGCCACAGCGCTCCCCTGGTGGCCTTTTCTCAATGCCAGTACGGCGCCCCAAGCTCCCACGACCCCTGGTAGTTCCCGAATATTTTTGCCCGTCCGAGAGGCTTCAATCTCGGGCCCCCATTCTTACATCAAGGGTGTCTCCACCATTACGCGGGTAATGGTGGAGACAGTATCCATGGAGCGATACTGTGACATCGGAGGTGTTTCCGCCATTGCGCGCGCTGTACGAGTACCACCAGTCACCGTCATTCGTACCCCGAGTATCATCCCACTGACACTCCAAGCGCCGGGCGGGTACCGCATCGTTTCATCACCCACTATGGGCCTTCGCGATGCAGCAACTTCGGGGGTGTTTCTGCCATTACCCACACTCCCTGAGTATCAACACACTGACGCTCCAAGCACTGGGCGGAAACCGCAACGCTTCATCACCCGCCGCTGGTCCTCACCATGCCGTGACATAGAGGGTGTTTCGGCCATTACTCACGCTCCGTGAATATCATCACACTGACACTCTAAGCGCCGGGCATCTGGGCAGAAGCCACGTCATTTCATCACCCGCCGTGGGCCCTCGCGACACTGAGCGGGCTTTACTCTTGCCGCTCCTTCGGTACCAGGGATGTCTCCGCCTTTACCCGCACTCCGAGAGTCTCGTCTTTCTGACACTCCGAGCACCGGGCGGAAACCACATCGCTTCGACCCCCGCCGCGGGTCCCCACCATGCTGTGACATATAGGGTGTTCCCGCCATTACCCACGCCCTGTGAATATGATCACACTGACACCCTAAAGGCCGGGCTGAAACCACATCGTTTCATCACCCGTAAGGGCCTTCACGATGCTGTGCAGTTTTTCACTCCTATCTCTTAGCCGAACGTCAGTTTGGCCAGTGGCCGCCGGAGCATGGGGTAAGGCCGGTGAAAGGTGACCTGTTCCTAGAACCACCAGAATCCGACCCACCTGCGCACATAGCACCCGCTGCCGTTTCCCCTCTCGACTGCACCTAGCCTCCCTCGGGACGAGGCTGACGACCCCTCTGGGGGCCCACCGTTGTGGGACGTACGTGGCGGCTCGGAGGCCGCGGGTCGGCTTGGTCTCGCTTCTGAGGCAAATCGGTCAGTGCGTACCATTGCCGGTACCGTGCGTGGCCTCGTACATTCCCACACAGAGAAATCTGCGCTTACCTGCTGAGGTTAGACCGGGCTACGCATCATTAGATTGGTCCCCCAGCCTTGCGTGCGACCCTAGGTGCGGTTGGAATGCCACGCCGCTCTCCCGTCACACGCGAAACTATGCGAGGGCGAGCCCCACTTCGGACCAGGTGAAAGGTGACCTGTTCCTAGAACCACCAGACACCAACCCGCCCACGCCCGTGGCCGCCTCATCCGCCATCAAGTGGGTTCCATAGTCACAACCGATTAAGACCGCACGCCGGGCGTGGAGCGCGGGGTCAGGCCTGCGCCTGGTGACCTGTTCCCAGAATCAGCCAGACACCGACCCTCCCGCGGCCATGACGTCCGACTCCGCCTCATCCAGTCCATTTCATACTCGGCCGCCGACTAACAGTTTCTGGGGCTTCACGCAACACTTTCCGCACCTGACTCTGCCATCAAGTCGGTTCTCCACAGTCAGCCGACAAGTGTGAATGCACGCCAGGCGCGGAGCGCGGGGCGAGGCCTGTGCCTGATGACCTGTTCCCAGAATCAGCCAGACACTGACCCTCCGACGCCCATGGCGCCCGCCGCCGCCTCATCCGTAAGACCGCACGCCGGGTGCGGAGCGCGGGGTAAGGCCGGTGAAAGGAGCCCTGATCCCAGAACCACCAGAACCCGACCCGCCCGTGCACATAGCGCCCGCTGCCATTTCCCCTCTCGACTGCACAGCATCAATTCGTCACTCCCATATCTGATCGCCAGTTTTGCCTTTGCCATCGGCACAAGATCAAATGTAAGCCATGTAAGGCCGACACTGGTGACTCGTTCCTAGAATCACCGGTCCAGACCTTTACACTTTTCGCTTTTTTTCCACAGAGTTTCATGTAGCAGACGCTCTTGGGCTGCCTTTTGTAGTGTACTGATTTTCTACGCCCTCGGCTTACATCAAGGGGGGATCAGGGAGGGCAGGCCTCCTCGATCTCACGTCTGTTCGTCATAGGGCGTTTTTTTTACATCATATATATCATTATACATACTTTGTAATTATTACACTGAACCTCTTTTCAGGAGAGCATTAAACGAGTTGAGGATGTCAATTGAGTGCAATGATGCACGTCTACTAATGTACTTCGCGAAACTGGTTAACTGGGCCCCCTTGAGGCCTATTGCCCGAAGGACAGCGTTATTACACACAGGACATTTACCGTGGGCCCCCGACGGGAAACCGAATACCGTGACCCTGTCCATCAGCCGCAGGACCCCGAGGATCTCAGCCACCTCAGCGTATTTGGCTATCTTTTCTTTGACAGCTTTAACCAGTGGGTGGGCTTTGGATTCATACCTTACCGTTACATCTATGATTAACAGAGCGGACCTTTTGCAGCTACAATGTCCATCCTGAACATCTTGCCTTCCTTGTCAGCAACACTAACCTCCCTTTCAACCACCCAGTGATGATCAGTCATCACCTGGACCAACACCGTGCAAAGCTTATTGTGCCTTAGTATATTTCCACGAAGCGTGACGCAATTTCCGAGGACGTGGGCCTGTGATTCATATTGGAGCTTACAAGCCCTACACACGACTGGACCTTTGGGGTTGCGCCCACTTAATCTAAACTCGGGAAGGGCGTTGCCCGCCTTAAGGGCTAATGCTCTAATGAAGTGCTTTGGGCGGATGGTATTGGAGTGATGCTCTCCAATCCATGAGTTGCCTGTCTCCCCTAAACACAGCAACCCCTTTTCCTTGCACTTCGAAGTTTTCCCATGCCCTATTTCCAATATATCTCCAACACAGCAGTATAAGATGCGGAATCTTACCTGTCCTTGAGATGACAGGGAGGTTATCAGATAACCCTCCACCCGCCTTCGACCACAGTGGCCAAACAGCCTCTTTAGTGACCCAGCGAGCTGCTGATCGGGTCCAATGATCACCACTGGAACACGTGCGCCACACTCGTTTGACCAAGCCGCTGGGTATGTGCCGCTCAAGCCTAGTGATACCTAGAACCCCACCTTGGTGCGGGAATAGAGGATCCCATTACAAGTGCTTCGTTTGAGGTGAAGCCATTCTTTGACCGCATAACTCACCTCCCTATCAATGTGCCTCAGCTTGGTAATGGGGGCGCGTCCCATGGTGTGGTACAGTAGCCTAGGTACCAGGAATTTGTTAAGTATGGTGAGCTTCTGACCGGATTTTAAGGGGGCACGACCTAACGCCTCAAGCCAGGCCTGGGTTCGGGCGAGCATATCACAATAAACAATCCCCTTGGTTGGGACTATGTACACAACCAGGTACGAGATAGGGGCATTGGCGTTGACCATGGGGATCAGTGTGTTAGATACCGACCATGGGTTCACTTTGGCGGCAGCACCATCAGATAACATGAAGCCGCAGCATTTATTAGGCTGCACAGAGAGCCCAGTGTAGTTAAAAAACCTATCCAGCAATGCGAACGGTGCTGACATTCCATCATAGGACCCACTAATCAACACCTGGTCATCGGCAAACGACAGGGTGGCTAGTTTGTGGTCATCCCATTCAAGGCCACAGTCGCCCGTTCAAGGGAAGCTATGAGCGAATCTAAGGCTAAATTGAAGAGGAAAGGGGACATAGGGTCCCCCTGCTTGACGCCTATCTGCATGTGGATCGGGTTGGAGTTAGTGCTGCCACGCGTAATGCGCGTTGAGCAGCCGCGAGAGGCATTCCTAACCAGCGCAAGGATATGCCTGTCAAGCCCGGTGCGACCAAGCGCCTTCAGGATGTGGCGATGACTGACTGAAGAAAGGGCCTTGGCAAAGTCAACAAAGACCACCGCCAGGTCCACTTTATCTTTAACAGCTCGGTTAATGATATGATCCAGCACAGCCAAGTTTTCACCACAGCCATCTGTATTTTGCAGGAAACCCTTTTGCCGAGGATTGATCGGGCAGGCCCAGCTCAGCCTCATTGACATAATACGCATGAAGAGCCTCATGAGGACAGAGCTTATAGTGATCGGCCTCCAGTTAGCAATGTTCTTTAATTCACTGCGATCAGATGATTTAGGAATAACGGTGGTGCGACAACCCTTGACCGCCTGTACCAACCAAGATGTAAAAAGTGATGCCAGTACCCGTCCATAAAGATCATGGCCTAGCAGCGTCCCCCTAGTTATACCTTCAGGCCCTGGGGCAGAATTGTGCTTCATGGCCTTAAGATTGCCCAGAACCTCTAGGGGGCGGATGGGCCTGTGCAGGATCGCATTGTCAATGGATAGGTCTGAAGCTGAAGCGGCCGAGTCTTTTAAATTTACGACGGTCACGCCACTTGTCTCGGAAGTGGTTCCCCAGCACTCCGATCGGGAGTCATCTGAAGTGACTTTGACCGTCCAAGATGAATTTGGCGAGGTGACATTGGTTAGCAAGGTACTGGGACTGGTAGTACCTATAATCGCCATCTCTATGATGCCTACGCTCAGACGGAATGCCAGGTCTCCTAAAGGACGTTGTCAGCTTACAAATTGTTTTGGGCGTGGGAGGGGGACTAACTAACTCCTCAACTAGTTTATTCACCACTCGTTCCCCGTTACCTCTCGAGGATTCAGCCGCATTCATAAGGGTAGTTAACTCATTGCCGTGAGGATCGTCATCGTCCCCAGCCACCTTGATGGAGAATAATAATTTATCATGTTTAAAAGTGCTGTGCTTAGTTGACCAAATAAACAGTAGGCCCACAGTCAAAGTGCAAAGGGCCACAGTAAATCTGAGTGAAAAAGACACGGCAGGGTGAACTGTCGGCGCCATCTAGGAGGTCCGGCCTCGCATAGAATTTGGGGTTTGGGATACTCCCTTTATCACCGAAGTTATTTACGGCTTGAACATCCTGCACAGGCGCCAGGTTACAGACTTATCGGTTGATGGAGGGGACAACCAATTAGAGTGTCTATGTTTTATTGCTTGCAGCTGTTGGTGCTCAGAACGCCCAGAGGTGTGGCATTATTATCAAGAAAACTGTTTTACTAATATATCACTTTAATTTACATATACTCTCAATAAATAGCTTGGCAGAGAGGCGCAGAATTCAGACGTATGTCATCTGATGACTGCGTCTCCTGCCGGCAGTGGGGACAATCTTTCTGGTTCTGAGTCTCTGTCCACGGTGTCTGTCTGTCATATCTCTGACACACCTCAATCAACTTAAAAAAGGAAATCAGCTTTGGCCCGCACTGGGGGGCCCCGGGGCCCACCGAAGCCGGGCCGAGACTCGGCCTTTAAACTACTCCATAAGAGGGCTTTGCGATCATGGATGGTCGATTCCAGAGCAGCCCATTCTCAGCGTACTTGACCAACCGTGAGACACTTATCAAGTTCACCGGCAACTCGCACGAATGCCTCCTTAGAAAAACCCAGTACCCCTATTCTGTCTCTGTGGTATTCTCTGGAGGAGGGGGACCATGTCCAGGTGCGTTTTGGGGCGCGGGCTTCTTTAGTCCGGTGCCAGTCGGCTGGGTGGGAGTGCTGTTTCTGCTGGGACACACCCCTTACAATGGGGAACCGACGCGGACACCATGTGCACGCGATCCACGTAGGTGAGGTGGATCCTGGGCCATTGCTTTTCGGCAGGTGGCATGAAATGGGGTGGCAATTGGTGGACGTTTTACTGCACCTGCGGCAGACAAACAGGGCCACGTTCCTCCTGTTTTTTATATTGAAGTATATTGAAGTGGCCAGAGACATAATGCGCGCGAGGGTCTGACCGTACAAGGGACAGGCCGTGCTGAGTCTAGGAATCCTAATCATGACAGTGATGGTCCCGAACGCCGGACGCGATTGCCGGTCGCCTATTAACGACCCGACGCACAGGGGCGATGGGGGCACGTTGTGGGGCCCTGACACCACTCACACCCATGTGGTTCAGAAAGTCCGTGTCAGATGGAGGGACACTGAGCCCCTCAGACGCTTTGCATTTCTTTAGTGGCGGAGGTCCCACGTACGCTCCTGTATCAGGCCCTCCCTCTGGTCTCTTACGCAGGCTCATCACGTTGTCAAACGCCTTAGCTCTGTCAGGGAAATGGAATAGGAAATTTACTGCAGTGCCCATGGGCTAAAAGGGAGGAACGCCCACCCGCTATCACATTGTCAGACTCGACACAATGAACACACGGACCTGCGACAAGGTACCAAGAGGCCTTTAAAAAATTTATTAACAACATGTCTTGGCGCCTACCGCCACCTCATCAGCCAGTGGCGTCGGTTCCACAGTCACGCCGAGGAGCGTGGGCTAAGGCCGGTGAAGGGTGACCTGTTCCCAGAACCACCAGACACTGACCTGCCCGCGCCCGCGGCGTCCGCCGCCGCCTCATCCGTCTCATCCGTCAATTCCATATGTCAGCCGCCGAGTAAGACCACACGCCGGGCGCGGAGCGCGGGGTAAGGCCAGTGAAGGGTGACCTGTTCCCAGAATCAGCCAGACACGACCCGCCCACAGCCGTGGCGCCCGCCGCCGCCTGTCCCCCGCGACCGCGCAGCTTCGCCTCAGCCGGCGGAGTGAGCCGCACGCCGGGCGCGGAGCTCGGGTTAAGGATGGCCTTTAATGCAGTTCGGCGAGGGATGGATATATCGACAGTACGGTTATACCGACATTTTTTCAGACTCCTGAGAATTTCGATATCACGAGACTTTACTGCATATACAGTAAAGTCTCATTATATCGATATTCAAGGGAGTCCGAAAAAATATCGATATAACCGGGACTATCAATATATCCGACCCTGTTTGCATGCAATTTTCTCCGTGCGTGCATAGAAATAGTATCGATATAACCGGGACTATCGATATATCCGATATCGATATAACGAGACTTTACTGTATATATAATTCTCTGTTCCGCGTTGATGACGTATACCGGAGATACGTTTCGACGCACTCGCGACGAGGTGTGAATGGAGGTCAAAATGAGTCACCACCAACAAATGATTCACGAAATGAAATCAAGACATTTTGGTGGAAACCCGGCTTACGCTTCCTACTATTAAACGAAAATCAGTCACAAACAGTACGTCGAGGTATACGAAGCGGAGGAAAACTGTCATCACTTTTGGGAGGATTTTGGCCTCTACTTTATGAATTTTTGTCAAAGTCCGGAGCTTCGGCAGGGCGGCGACGGCCGGACCCAAACGCCGCCCGGGGTGGTGCGTCGCGGTGGGGGGAAGCTCGGGGGTGATGCTGCTTCCCCGGAAGTATGACAGCGACCGTTATAGAGGCCTCCGAGCCGCCTCGAGAGCACCGAGGACGGGCGGCCTCGCACCGTCAACCCAAACGAGTTGAAAATATTCTGTACCGATCACATCGTCGTTTTGGAGTAGTGAAAATAAATGTGATGAGTTTGATCGAACTTAAAAATAATCCCTTCGGTTCACTCGAACGCTTTCTTTATACCGTGTTATTTTTCGAGTTTCGCATAAATAAACGTTGAGTTTGGCTGATCTTAAAAGGTGTGCTTTCGGTCGAATGGACTGTTTTCTCATCGTCTTAATTTTTAAGTGAAAATTGGGTTTCATATTTAAGCTTCACTGACTCGAATTTATCTCATCTTGCACCAAAACATGTATTCGCACGTACGTACGTACGTTTACCTTCTGTGTCTCAAAACGAAAACACACCTCACGTCTTTCAGTTCACGTTTTTTTTAATTAAAGTTTAAAACAACCTTTGATCAAACGTTCATCTTAAGAGTCCCGAAATGCGCGCAGCCTGTCACTTTCTACCAAAACGGCGAATAAACCCCTGAGCGGTTCTTTTTCAATACATTTGAAATAGACTCAACAACAAAAAAAAAAGATAGAGGGAAAAAAACATAATACTATGCTGTTGTAAAAAAAAGCACATCATTATCGGTAGTTGTTGGCACTCTTTCTTTTGTTTTTGGAATAGAGAACAGCTCAAGGAGCTTATGAGCTGTCAAAGCCAGCGTGTTTGATTTTATTCTGCTTTGTTTGCAATCTTGTTTGCAGTGTTGTTTCTTTTACTTTGTTTGTTTTTGCACATTTGAAGTCAAATAATAAAAAAATTGAAAAAATCTCTATTCTCCAAATAAAAAAAGAAAGAGTGACAAAAACTACCGATAAAAATGTTCTTCTCATGGAGAAAGACTCCTTAAAAAAAAAGTTTTTTTTTTACTACATTGTACTTTGCAGATTTCACCTATCGAGGCTATTTTTGGAACGTATCTCCCGCGATAACGAGGGTTCACTGTATTTCTCTGATCAGCGTATACTCGGTTACATACCAGAGAATATATTTCAATGTACTCGCTACGATGTGCAAATCAGAAACAAAATCACCCCGGGACACTTTACAATGAACAGAATAATACACAGATCAATAAAACCATGAATAAATGATCAATAAAACTATGTTTAAAATGTTACGAATTACCTGGCAGTGCAATCACCTTCCAAAGCAGCAGAGGCGCTTTGCAGACAACAAATAATAATAATAATAATAATAATAATAATAATAATAATAATAATAATAATAATAATAATTCTGTGCAAGTTCTCAGTCGTACAGGAATGGTCCATCGATGAAAAGGTTTCTTCAGCCGTCGTCTGTACTTCTTTGAAGGCGTTGGACGTTTCGCTTCTTATCCAAGGAGCTTCGTCAGCAAACTAAACAAGCGTCGAAGACAGAGTAAAGGAGTCAAAACATATCAGGAGAGCACTCTGTGGTTACCCTCAGTGGTCTTTTAACACATTTCAAAAGGAAAGAATAGGGAAAGAAACCAACAGTTCTGAAGATTCTAAAAGGACAGGAGTAGCAGTACCTTACATTGCAGGAGTTGCTGAAAAAGAGTCCTTTGGCAACACAACATTCCTACTTATTTCAAACCGCTAAACACTTGAAGGCAAAAATGGGTGCATCCGAAAGATAGGCTGCTGAATAAAAAGAAGTCATGTCGTTTATTCAATACATTGTAAAAATGAAAATTGTAAAGAGCAATACATTGGGGAGGAGAAGACTAAACAAATTCTCAAAAAAAGACGATCAACATTGGCAGGGATAATACGAGCGGGCCTCGCTCGGCAGTACATATGCACCTAAAAGCTAGCAACCACTTTTGACGACAATGAGGTTAAAATCTGAGCGAAAGAAAATAGACGGTTTGAAAGGGGAGTCAAATAAGCTATTTTCATCAAACAGCAAAAATCTTCCCTTCACCGTCATGGTGGGGTGAGGTTCAATTTGGATCGTTCGTACAATACACAGCTTAGGCGACATTGTTATGCTGATGAGATGATACCAGGGCAAACTGGCCAGGGCTAGCAGGGATTAGTCCTCTGCTCCCCCCAACCTGAGAGCGGGGACCAAGCTTAGCGGAGTCCGGCACGCCATGTCTGGACACTAGGGAGATAGCTATAGGGCCGAAACGACCAGTAAGCCTTTAGTTTGCTGACGAAGCTCCTTGGATAAGAAGCGAAATGTCCGACACCTTCAAAGAAGTACAGATGACAGCTGAAGAAAGCTTTTCATCAATAAGAATAAGAATAAGAATAAGAATAAGAACAAGAACAAGAATAAGAATAAGAATAAGAATAAGAATAAGAATAAGAATAAGAATAAGAATAACAGTCAACACATCCTCGACCACCTTGACAACACAGGATCCTGTTTGTGGACTACAGCTCTGCGTTCAATACCATCATCCCAGAACTCCTCATCCCCAAACTTCTCCAGCTTGGTGTGTCCCCTACGATCTGCCAGTGGACCCTCAGCTTCCTTACAGGACGGACACAACAGGGTCAGACTGGGAAATATATCAACCTCAACACGAACCACGAGCACTGGGGCCCCGCAAGGATGCGTCCTCTCTCCATTGCTCTTCTCCCTCTACACGAATGACTGCACCTCAACGCACCCAGCTGTCAAATTCATAAAGTTTGCAGACAACACCACGGTCATCGGTCTCATCAAAGACGGCGAAGAGTCTGCGTACCGACAACAAGTGGAGCACCTGGAGCTCTGGTGCAGCCGTCACAACCTGGAGCTGAACACGCTGAAGACAGTTGAGATGACCGTGGACTTCAGGAAACATCCATCACAGCTACCCCTCACACTATCCAACTGCCTTGTGTCAACCGTTGAGACCTTCAAGTTCCTGGGAATCACAGTCTCCCAGGACATGAAGTGGGAGGTCAACACCAACTCTATCCTGAAAAAGGCCCAACAGAGAATGTACTTCCTGCGGCTGCTAAAGAAGCATGGCCTGTTCTACACGGCTGTCATCGAGTCCATCCTGTGTTCTTCCATCACCGTTTGGTTCGGGGCCGCCACAAAAATGGACAAAATCCGACTTCAACGGACAGTTAGGACGGCGGAAAAAAATCATTGGCACCGCCCTACCCACTCTCGAGGACTTGCACACTGCAATAATCCAAACTAGGGCTCGGAAAATCCTACTGGACCCTCCGCACCCTGCCCACCACCTTTTCCAGCTACTCCCCTCAGGCAGGCGCTACCGATCTATGCGCACCAAATCCAGCAGACATTTAAACAGCTTCTTCCCCCAAGCCATTAACTCTTTGAACTCTTTGAACTCTTTGAACTCTTTCAACAGTAGCCCAAATGGGATTGTATAGCGCCACTTAGCAAATTTTGATGATGATACTAGTGCAGCGTGAAACAAATTCCTTGTGTGTTCTACATACTTGGCAATAAAGATGATTCTGATTCTGATAAGAATAAGAATACACAACATTTTAAGCGCCTTTCAAAGCACTCTCAAGGACACTTTGCAGTCACAGACAAGCATCGGTACTATAATAAATAAAATACAATCACAACGAGAGGACGAGATATTTCTGCCTGTAGTTCTTCTAGCGGCCGCGAGAGGGCAATAACGCACTACAACCGACCAAATTATTCATACGTTTCCTTTCCAAACGCCTTCAAAACACCCAAAACTATTTATAATTGGGGGGAAACAACACGCAGAAATGATAAAACCGTCAATTAAGCGATAAACAATCGATAGACTGTACAAAGTGAGCCGTGAATGCCATTCGCCGTCGGACCTCTTATCACGGTCGAAATATGGAGCCACGAGACCCTCTAATGAAGAGGAGTTGACGGCCGTCACCTTGATGACATATTTATTTGACAGTCGCCTTTCAAAAGCGCATTTAAAACACCCAAACATTCTTTACAATTTAAAGGACAACACGCCGAAAGGATAAAACCGTCAATTAAATAATAAATTGGGGGAGGTTTCGTCTGGGCTGGTGTTGCAACAGCGATATTGACCGAAACCCGAGCCTCCTTGCAGACAAAGAGAAGGGCAGCATCGGTTGATCATGGCGTCGGTTTTCTATTTTTGAAAAGTTTTTGAGCTCTGACAGGGGGGCGAGAGCCTTACACAAATGCCAAATAGGGAACTGCGCCACGGGTGTTTTGTCTGGGCTGGTGCTGCTTTCCAGGATGTGTAACATCGATTATTAACGGGTGTACCCGACTCGCCTAGCAGTCAAAAAGAAGGGAGGCGGCGCCACGGAAAAGCCACCGTTGTTGTCATAGCCGCGCGCGTCGCGGTTCAGCCCACATTCCCGGCCAATTCACGTCGTTTAACTGTAAGTTTTCTACAGGGTCGTTAACGGTCGCCGCAGCCATTGTTTTCAATGTTTAAGAGAGTCCGTTCGGCTGCATGTTACATGTTCCTTTCAAACAGGTTATGTGCAGCTTTCCCTTTAATCGGTGCCATCGTCTCCTTCGTGTGCAAGACACAACGTGGTCGCCTCCATCTTGAAAGCACCTTCTACATCATGGAAGAAATATCGCATAAGTATATGTTGTAACTATTTTATGAGCTATTCGGAAGAGGTTTAACTTGATACTGAAATGCATAAACTAACGCTAACTTGCCAGTAACTCAAATAGCTAGATAGCTAGCCAGCTAGCGAATAAAAATCAGCTCGCTCGAAACTCGCCGAGATGCACGTTACGACAGAAATGAAACAACATTGCAAATAAAATGAGTCAAGGAGCTTCCAACGAAATGTATTATGATTAATATTGACTGCCCACTTTCAAACGCCACGTCTAAAACTCGCGCGTTTAAAATTGCATCCGGGGTGGTGTACTTCAATCAGCTATTTTACGATTCGTGGTCATATTTGTTGTTTCGTTTTTTGATTGTAAAGCGTAGTGTTCTTTTAGTTCTTCCAACAATATTGTTTGTAATTATCATTGTGTTTTTTTCATAGGAATTCTATTTGCCACAGTATTTCTATTTATAACAGTACCTACGCTCGTCTGTCGCTGTAAAGTCTCTCTGACAGCTTTGAAAGGGGCTTATTATTACTATCAAAACGAAAATGAACCAATGAACCGTATTGGGCCAATAATAATCATCATCATCTTCATAATAATCATAATAGGGGCTTAAAATACAATGTATTATTCTCATTATTATCAATATGAAAAATAATTGGATTCAGGTCTGGACCATTCTAACACCTGTATATGCTTATTTTTGAACCATTCCATTGTAGATTTGGCTTTATGTTTTGGATCATTGTGCTGTTGGAAGATAAATCTCCGTCCCTCAGGTCTGCTGCATATAGCAGCAGGTTTTCTTCCAGAATGTTCCTGTATTTGGCTCCGTCCATCTTCCCGTCAATTGTAACCATCTTCCCTGTTCCCGCTGAAGAAAAGCAGGCCCAAACCATGATGCTGCCTCCACCACGTTTGACAGAGGGGATTGTGTGTTCAGGGTGATGAGCTGTGTTGATTTAACACCAAACATATCATTTTGCATTGTGGCCAAAAAGTTCCATTTTGATTTCTGACTAGAGAACCTTCTTCTACAGAGTTGTATTAAGTTCATCCTGTCTACTTGATATCTGATTTAAAATAGATTCTTTTCTGACAGACCTGGAGGGATGAGCGGACAGCGGGGGGCCTGCCTGTCAGATCTGACAGGGAGGTCATGCCCTCATCGTCACACCAGCTGAAAAAGGCGCGTCGCAACAACATCCGTGACACTCTGACAAAGGCGGCAGAGTACGCCGAAACATGTCAGGTAATTGAACACCTAAAATACACTGTCTTTAAGAAAAGTACCTCGATCCACATTGTTGGGTTATTTTTTATCGTTCGCCCTTGGTTCATTGCTTCGACGGGTGTTGATGGAGATCGATGGTTAAATCATCAGGGAGCCAGGACTTGAACAGAAAGTTGATTTAATTTGGAGAGCACGGGCATTGTAGTGTCGCGGAGGAGGGAGCGCATGGAGAGAGAGAGAGAGAGGAACGGGCTGCAGGAGTATTTATGCGGTGCATAGCAATGACGCGACAGGATGTGACGTACTAAAAGTGCGACATCGTGTAAAGGAAGGCAGGATATGACATACGAGGAAGTTCAAAATGTAAACAAAGATTACAGAGCGATGTTTAGAGATGTTTGTATGGCGAATTACCCTAACATCTCCCCCCTGACGAACATTTTTAACATCGGTCGAGGTGAACAGAAAAGAAAATCATAATGGAAACATTCTCAAATCAAAGTCATGTCATTCTCTAGCTACAATAGTCAAATCTTCATGGGATCCTGGATGGTGATCACCAGGATGACGAGTAGGAACAAAATTGTTTGTAGCATTTGTCGCAAGCAGGCCCAAGGGTGTGGTACAGACGACGAGCTGGTGAATGGGAAAAGGTGCGTGATCTTCGGCTCCAGTTGTGCATCGGGAATCTTCTTGACGAACGGTGTGGTGTCCTCGCGAGTCCAGACGAAGCTTGTAGCTGCTAAGACGGCTAGCAGCTCCGCAACCGGTCCATCCCACTTTGGCGTGGCCCACGTCATCTTCTTCATACCGCATCTCTGTCCTGTGGAGACTAAAAGAAGACTTGTGCCAGGTCACATGTCAAAGGGATGGTTTCATTCTGCACATCACTTTCTTGGTGTTTCTTTCCCTATCAAAATCTGTCTCATCGTTTAGGCTCTATAATGCATTCTCTCACAGAAATGGCAGACATTGTTATTGTTAGATTTTAGTTGGTTAGTGTATGTTAGTTGTTAGTGAGTCTGCATTTCTGGAGGGCACCGCTTTCTTGTGGGAATGATATTGCAGCTAACATCACTCAACACCAAAAGTGAAAATTTTGGCAATGATGATCTAGGCTATTGCCATTCCCCCCTGTTGAGACATGAAAAGTCTCAATTTGCCAATTGGGAACGTGTTTGCGCGGAACACGATCCCTCTTGGACATTGCACAGATCATCAATACGACCAGTCAGACCCTAGTTCGCTGACGAAGCCCCTTGGATAGGAGGCGAAACGTCCGAAACCTTCAAATTTGTACAGATGACGGCTGAAGAAACTTTCTCATCGATGGACCACTCCTGTACGACTGAGAGCTTACACAGACATCAATTTGCATATAACTGCTTTTCAATCATTAGTCAAAAATTTGGAGTCCAAATTTTGGCATGTCTCTCAACACCTGCATGAGAACTAATTCATGTAGCGTGTACCACGGAATTTTTGTACATTGAGCACAGCTTCTTCTGCTGTTACTCCTTTTCTGGCACCCAAGCAAATCATCTCTGCAAAAAATGTGTTTTTGGTGGACATTTGCATGTCACCAAATTGTATGGGTGGAGGACAGCCTTCTACAATTTGCACAAGTTGACATGGTCGTCAACATTACGGCGATCTGTGTAAATGGTCATCTCGTACTCGCCTTTTGTCATTCAGTTGGAGGGCACCAGTTGACAGTCAGTTTCGCTTCTGCGTAGGACATCCATTCGTGCAACCCAGCTTCATCTGCGGCCACCCTGGCACGGATTCCGCAGGAGTCCTCCCCTTCTGAAGGATCTCTTTCTCTCAATTCTGAAAGAAGCTGGTTAGCGTGGAAGCCCTACACAATATATCTGATTTCGCCTGAATCTCTGGCTGACATCGGTGCCCACTCAACTCATTTGCCAATTTCATTCTTACCGGCGAGAAATTCCTTTAATGTGCACTGCAGTCAATTACTCCAATGTGCACTGCATCCAATTCATAATAATAATAATGATAATAATTCACAATCAAATCAATCTTGACAGGTTATCCTGCACTTTTAGTCGTAACTATAAACTACTTTTGAACTGACAAATGTCATCACTGTACGCAAAGGCAGCCAGAAGATAAATTAGCATCTGCATGCTGTCTTAATAAACGTTGGATTTTCTCCATTGCATCTCCAACATTGAATACTTTCGATGCAATCAAGCCTAATTGTAACAATTCGTTGCTCGCTAGATGGTTGGATGAGAAATATGTGCAATAAAAACTGTCATGCATTAGGATAAATGCCACACATTACGCTTTTGGAAAACAAACTATTCTCAATATGGACTTTGTCATTGATCCCAAATCATCAGGTGGGTGTGCCAACTCTAGTTCTGCAGGTGCATCCCACCAGCCATTGCGGCCTCTCCTTTGTTGGGTCTCCTATGACAATTGGAGCAGAGATTAAACTTTGTTTCCAAAAACACCAAGAATGCAAATTCGGTTCGGATGATACTCCGGATGAAAATCACAGGATGGGTGGATGCAAATGGCTTGTGCACCCCACAGTTCATCAATTCATCCTGCAAATGGAACAATTTCTCAACCATCATCCCAGCTCTGTTTGCGAATTGTTGCTTTACACATCATCTGCACAAAAAGCATAATGAAAAAAGTTCAGTCATCAAATTTTGCAACTCCATCTTTTCCTTTTGAAATTAATTTCTCTGCTCAGAAACTAATAAAGGTGCATCCGATCAAATTCAATTTATCGTTTTTATGAATCAAATCATCTGTCTTTGATTTCAGGGGATGACAACTGTCAGGTCAAAACCAGTGTAATGATCAGGTCACAATCATGATCTTAATAAATCTACAACTTTCCTTCTATGAAATGTCCAATAATCTCAACTGGTGAATCTCTGTAAGGACTTAATCACCAGCAAATTTAGTTACATTTACCTTGCCAATTCCATCCAATTCAAGACAAATGTTCCTGTTATTCAGCCCAATTTACTGACCATTTTATTTACTTTTTCCAATTGAACCGTCGTTTACGAGCCAGCACAGTGGGGCCTCAGAATTTTCTCTGGGTCTTTTAAACCCCTCTTTGAAGCTTTGTGCTGACAAAACCCCTTGATAAGAGGCATCGTAAATAACTCTGGCTTGTTTCAAATGGCTTGAACAAGCTGTGTACAGAACATGGTTCAGCTCTGTTTGACAAACTAAACTCATAATTTTATAAAGTCACTCTTTGATTCTGTCATTTTATACAATTTCCATTTCATTTCGCATTTGCCCAAATCAGGATTTCAAAATGATTTGTCTTACATGGAAAAGGGCATGTAGCTTCAAAAGAGTGAATTAATCATAATCATTTATCATTGAATCTAGCACCATCTATCTTGCTGATTTCAGTTCAATTTGAGATAAACATCCTTATTTCCTCAATTGAACCGTGATAGAGGAAAAACTTGAGCAAAAACATACATGATTGTTATCCTAAGGAATGCAATGGTCTCACTGCTTAAACACCATCCCCCAGTTTTTGAGACACAGCAGGCCAACTCCCAGCAGTCATAAATAACTCCAAAACGCAAATGGCCAATGTTCAAATCGCTCTTGAGAACAATGTGGCACAATTTCAACGCTGATAATTTTACAAATTCACTGTAGTTCGGCTTATGTCTATTCATTTGTCCGCTGTCTTCATTTATTTGCTCACTCAGTCTAATTAATTATTTAATTCAGTTTTTTGTTTCAAGTAGACGGCATTCATCAATAAGCTATGGAAAAAGAAACAGTGTTATGTCATTCATGAGGACGTCGAGCGGAGACGAAAGTCTCCTCGCTGCATGGTTGAACAGGTCTCCCGATGAGACAGGACAGCCCACTCCATGGCACCCGGTCGAGTCCTCTTGTGATGACAAGGGCGCCTCGGTTCTGTGGAGAAGAGAGGCCTCGCGGCAGAATCAAATTCGGCAGGAAGAATGTCTTTTATACACATGTTTGTGTATGTCAACGCAGCCCTTTATTAATTTTATTTTCGTTTATTAACTTGTTCGCGAATGAATCAATTTGCCGATCTCAGAATGTGGTTGTGAATTCACCCCCCATCCCCCTCTTACGGGTACAGAAAGAAGAATGGGGAGGTGGTCTATCCGCATTCTTTGGTTTTCTTAGAAGTTTACACAACGCGCGCACATACACAACAATACATAAAAACACACAATGCATGCACAAAAAGACGAAAGACAAAACACGAAAAGGGAAGACAAGAACACACACACAAGGACTGCTCCCCCTAACGCCCCCCTCCTCCAGCCGACCACCCTCTGCCCCCTGGACAATGAAACTCCCTGGGAAACCCCGTAGCAATGGCTAGCATTGTTGACCATGTGCTAGTGTTGGTGAATGAATTGAAATTACGGTAATCCACAATATCGCCAGTCAACAAGCAGGCCTCGCCGAGGGAACGAACGACCCCTCGTCTCTTGTGGGTACAAGCAGAAGCGCACCAAAAGCTAGGAGCTTTTGTCTCTTGTCGACAACCATTCTATCTGCAGCTATTTAAAACAATAAACCTCCGGAGTGAAATTTAAAAAATCTCTCAATTTCCCAATTTCACTTCCGGCCCTCGCGCACAGTGAATTCCAAAAATCCACCCCTTGTGAATATTATAATTAGAATTATTCTGGTCTTACAGTACGATAGCCAGGGCGCGGCAAACCAGACATATCTCGATAAATATTAGGATCGATCAGTCGCGTGTATTTTTCCATCAATACACCTTAGGCCCGACTTAATGTGACCCGCCTTGGCCCGATCATCAGAAATAGAACCCATAATTTGAACATGGGATATAATCAGATGATATCTTCCAATAAAGTCGCGTTACTAGCCTCGATACGTGGATTACACGCAAAGAAATCCTTCTGGCCACAAAGGATTCCACATTCGTTCACCCAACATAGCAGCATGCTAGCGGCACTCACCCGTGAAACTCAACCGTGTGGTCAGGTCAGAATGAAGAGGCGCTCCCATCACGCACCCCTCAAGCGCTTCGGACCCAACCGGCGCGGGTTTCTTGGCACCAGAATGTTGGGTTATTTTTTATCGTTCGCCCTTGGTTCATTGCTTCGACGGGTGTTGATGGAGATCGATGGTTAAATCATCAGGGAGCCAGGACTTGAACAGAAAGTTGATTTAATTTGGAGAGCACGGGCATTGTAGTGTCGCGGAGGAGGGAGTGACGTACTAAAAGTGCACATGATTTGGTGCAAAAACAGAGCGATGTTTAGAGATGTTTGTAAAAAAAAAAAAAAAAAAAAAAAAAAAAAAAAAAAAAACTGGACACTTGTAAATAGGGGTTGTTGCAATATATCTAAATGCATCTCTTGATTCTGCACTATGTACAGTCTTGTTTATAGAACGGTTTTTGCACATCTGCATTTGCACAGTATACAGTTGCCATTTTTATTTTGTTATGCTTAGAATATCTTGTTTTCTATCCTTTCACTCCCACCCCAACCCCATCCCTCTTCAATTGCTGCTGTGGACTGCAAATTTCCCCATTGCGGGACGAATAAAGGTATTCTGATTCTGATTCTGATTCTGGTGTGTCTCCCAGGTGGCCCGTGGCATACTGTAAATGAGACTTTTGATGGATATCTTTGAGAAATGGCTTTCTTCTTGCCGCTCGTCCATGAAGGCCAGATTGGTGCACCTGGACATAATTATTTTTAAACCATTCCATTGTTGATTTGGCACGCTTGACGGTGGGGATGGTGTGTTCAGGGTGTCGAGCTCCGTTGCTTTTACGCCAAACCCATCGTTGACAGGTTGACTACATCACAGCTACTGAATCGGCTATTTTCAATAACAAACTTTCGTATGCAGAGGCAGATGATCTACGCATTAAAATATCAGCCCTTCTCAGGAGTGCAAAACCTCCTCCGTCCAACGTAACATGAAAAGAGAGAAAGGTGTTAACTACTCCACAAAAAGAACAAAAATGACTATTTTGCCAGCAGACAAGGGTAGGTGTACAGTGCTTCTCAACACATTGGCTGATGAAGATGAAATGAAAAGTCAAAGTCAGCTTTATTGTCAAATATGCTAATAGATATGACATAAAGCACAGATGAAATTACTGTCCTCTAAATAAATAGGTTAATCAGTGATTCTAACACTTGTGAGCAACCCTAACGAAATGTATCATTATTATTATTATTATTATTATTATAGATAAGCGCCTTTTGCTTTCCTCGGGGTAGGAGAAGAAGCGAAACGCCCGACACCTTCAAAGAAGTACAGATGAGGGCTGACGAAACCTTTTCATCGATGGACCAATCCTGTACGACTGAAAGCTTACGCAGACGAATCGCTGCCAACTTTGGGAAAGACATCCTTCTGCTAGTACGTCACTTGGAAAAGGCCACTTTTAAATTAGCTGACTTAAAGAACCACCTCAGATTCAATCTTAGATTGAAGTAGTAGACAGAGCCGGTTAATTCCTAAATGCTTGAAGCGAGCACCCTTGTAACCCGGATACTTGGCCGGTAAAATGCAACAAAATTATACTAGGAAAATACAAAATTTGCGAATTAGGAGACTTAAAGGAGATAAAAAAAACGAAATACAAACTTATTTTCAACGATTACAAAGTGAACTGACCCACAAAATCTATCAGTAAGTGTGTGAATTTACTAAAACTAATTTCACGATTCATGCCCCCGCGGGAGGTCCCGCCCGCCGCCGGGACCTGAAAAAGCTTATTTTTGAACCATTCCATTGTAGATTTGGCTTTATGTTTTGGATCATTGTGCTGTTGGAAGATAAATCTCCGTCCCAGTCACCTTTCATTGATAAGTGCCTTTTTTTTTGTAACTTGCATCTTTATTATTTTTATAACATTTAAAACCATTTGAAATTGAACATTTGAATACAGACTGCCTTATTGGCCAAATTGTATAACAATATCCTTGTGTAACTGTAAATTATTCAACAATGAAAACAACCCATAAACATAATTAAAACAGCAATTACAATAAAGCAAAAAAAAAGTGATCGATAATGGCAAGTTTCCCCTATTTTGGATTTATATTTTTGATCTATCTTGACTATGGTTTGCGGTGTCGTTCATTCAATCATTTGTTTGATTGTTTTTTTTATATTCATCCCATTTTGTTTTAAACTTCCCCGCTCGCACCCTCAATATGTGTGTGAACCTATCCAACTCAAATATCACTTTCACTATTCCGATCCATTGGTTCTTTGTTGGTGGGTCTGTTTTAAACAATTTTCTTGTTATGGCTTACGTGCTGGCTATCAGCGACACTTTTATCAAGTACACATCTCTTGCACGTTTCCTTGATTTAGGTCAGCTTGATACATCGCGTTGGTATTTTGTAGCCAATTATCTTTTTCAGTTCCCTCCAAACTTCTTCCCAATAACCTTTCAACTTTTGACATTTCCAGAATATATGTGCGTGATCTACATTTCTTTCCTGTCCACATAGCCGCCGGCACTCGTTCTGTCCCGATTTATATTTCCCGGTCGTCTCCGCGGCCGTAAAAAATCTTGCGATATTCTTCCAACCAAATTCTCTCCAATGTCTCAAAGTGGTTGTTGATTGTTGTATTTTGACCATTCTTCCTCTGTTATGTTGGTTTGAAGTTCCTTTTCCCATTTCTTTTTAATGTATAGAGTTGATTTCCCTGATTTTCACTATTTACAATCCTGGAGCTTAAATCTAGGATGGGTGTTCACCATCTCCCCATGTCTGCTTTGATGGCTTGTTTAATCTTTGTATAGTTTGCTTCAATGCGCTTTGTGATGTACACGCCGAGATACTGTACCCTTTCAGCATCCCACCTTTATTTGTATTTTCCCTTAATTGACTTTGATGGAGTGTAATTTATTCATTTATTTTAATTTAAATTTTTGAGAACAATTAGCAAAGGAAAACATGGTCACATTGAGCATCATCTGATCCAGACATCAAAACAAAACATGGATCACATAAGCATCTCATTAAACGTTTTACATTTCTTTTCAGTTCTGCTGGTGCAATGTCCTGTTCACTGTGCCATATACAAAAGAAAAGTTAACAAATAAATAATGAAGAAATAAGAAAAAATAATAATAATAAATAATAATTAGAGTAGCAATAATTAACAATTTTGATCTTGAGTGGATTGGGTTTCATTGGTTAACTTAAATAGCTTTATAAGCACTTCAAAGTCAAAGTCAAAGTCAGCTTTATTGTCAAATATGCTAATATGCATGACATACAGCACAGATGAAATTAATGTCCTCTCGGACCCAGCGTGCAAGACATGCAAGGCACTTGTAACGTGGCTAAAAAGACATACAATTGACAACAGACAATACATGTAATTTCTGTATGTAAAGTGAGGTAGTGTCGTATGGAAAGTGAGGTAGTGACGTATGTAAAGTGAGGAAGTGACGTACATAAAGTGACGTAATGTCGTAATTGCAAAAACAAACAACTAGAAAGGGTTGAAGTGAGGTCTTGTCTAATGAGAAATAACAAAAAATAGTGTTCAGGATGATCGTACAGCATGTAGCGTGTACTCAGAGTTCGGTGAGTGTGGCAGTGGAAGGGGCAGGCTGGGCAGGGCTGGGAGGGAGTTGAGTCTCCGGACTGCCTGGTGGCAGAAACTGTCCTTGAGCCTGCTGGTCTTGGCTCGGAGACTCCGCAGTCTCCGACCCGATGGCAGCAGGCTGAAGAGGCTGTGGGAGGGGTGGGTGGGATCGCCAGCGATCCGGATGGCTCTGCGGGTGAGGCGGGTGTTGTAGATGTCCTGAAGGGGGGGGAGAGAGACACTGATGATCTTCTCAGGTGTCCTCACGATGCGCTGCAGAGTCTTACGGCAGGACACGGTGCAGGCGCCGTACCACACGGTGATACAGCTGGTTAGGATGCTCTCTATGGTACCGCGGTAGAAGGAGGTCGTGATGGGGGTCGTGATGGGGGTCTTAGGTTGCTGTAAATTTTTCCCAGGTATCCCATAGTCTCTCAAATTTCTCTCGCTCGCCTCAGACTATAAAAGTAATCTTCTCCATTTCATAAATTTCACCCACCACCTTAATCCAGGCTTTGACCGTTGGGGGTTCTTTTGTTCGCCATCTCCTCGTGATTGCTTTCTTGCTTGCTCACGGCACAATGTTGTGTATGTATTTCTGGGTAGAGTTAACAATTCAATCAGGTTCCAGTCCCAGTTACAGGGCTTCAAAGGTTGGAGGAACCACTTTTCCCACAATCCCACCCATTGTTATACTTGTCTCTTTCCAGTATTTGGAAATGACCGAGCATTCCCAAAACACATGATAGTGTGACACTTAGGTATTGCCACAGGATCTCCAGCAAGCTGTACTCGATCCTTGTGCACTCTAAAAAAAATTGACAATGTTTTTCCACCCAAATTCTTTCCAAGAGTGAGCAGATGTACAATTCCATTGCTGTGCTATTATTCTTTCCCATGCTTCCTGTTGAATTGTAATGCCTCCCTCATCCGACCACTTGTTCTTTATATATGTTATTTCTCCTCCTTCCAATTTCTGCAATTCTTTGCATATGTTCGCTATAAATCCTCTTCCAGGTTTTGACATATATGTTAATAGGAATATCTTAGTTAATCCGAAACCACTTTGTTGGACCCATCCTTTGTGTAGGTTTCTCTCTAAATAGTGTCTTAGTTGAAGGTATCTATAGAAGTCGTGATTACTCACTCCATAGTTGATTCTCAGGTCTTGGAATTGTCGTATTTCTCCCTCCTCAAGGAGGTCTCTGTAAATCTTTAACCCTTTTCCAACCCATTTTTGAAACCCTGAATCCGTTCTATATGGTAAAAATTGATGGAGTCAAATCCAATCCATTTTAGAAGTAGATATGGGCTATTGTCTTTATCTTGTTTTTATAATCCATGGCACACCTTGATTGAGGTTTTGATTCAAGGGTTGACACTTTTAAGATAATTGGTTAATCCGGGGTCTCCAATAATTGCTGGCAATGGAATTTCACTTGGATTTCTGGCATTCTGCCTTTCCACTTCATCCTATATGATGGGTTACAGATATTGACTAAACTATTTATATGGGTTGCCTTATAATTCATCATGTTTGGTAGGGAGAGGATTATTTTCCCTCTTAAGACCGCCTTGAGCCCAGTGAAACGCCATCCGAGGGTAAAATCCCACCGCTGTTAATGGTCGATCCTTAGCGTGCTTAAATGTTCATTTTTGGCCATCGTACTCGTAAACAACTTGGCGTCTTCATTCATTGGTCGTCTCCACCTTTTGGCCAATCGTCCACGTACACAACTTAGAGTCTTCATTCTCCCGCGGTACGAGTAAAAGTCACTCGATTCTGAACGGAATACAGTATAGTTCATCCGAACTCTCCCGAATCACCATTCTGTCCAATCTGAACTCTTGGAATCACCGTTCTCGTAAGTATCGATTTGGTTATTTTTTTTATCTTTTATGTAAAAAAAAGTCACAATCACCGACCGTTCTCGTAAGTATCGATTTGGTTATCTTTTTTTATCTCTGGTAAAAAAAAAGTCACTCGATTCTGAACCAAGCTAGCTCCGAACTCTCCCGAATCACCATTCTGTCCAAATATAGGTTATCTGAACTCTTCGAATCACCGTTCTCGTAAGTATCGATTTGGTAATTTTTTTCGGTTCGGATATTTATACGGAATTTGTCTGTCGTCCGATATTTGTAATACCGTATGTCGAATGTGTATTTGAATGTGAACGAGAGGAAGAATTGATATGTATACGGTATTTGAATTTGAATGTGACTGATTTTTGAGTTAATGGCGTCAGTGTGAAATGTATTATCATTGTTATTATTATTGCGCGCGCGTGGTATTCAGCTAAACTTCATATTCATGGTACCTTGTATGCAGTATTTGCTCAGTGTGAAATGTATTATCATTATTATTATTATTGCGCGCGCGTGGTATTCAGCTAAACTTCGTATTCATGCTACCTTGTATGAAGTATTTGCGTCAGTGTGAAATGTATTTTCATTGTTATTATTATTGCGCGCGCGTGGTATTGAGCCAAACTTCGTATTCATGCTACCTTGTATGAAGTATTTGCGGGGGTGTGTGTTATAATTATTATGATTGCGCGCGTGTGTGCGGTAGGCAATGGATTTCAGGCCAAACTTCATATTCATGCCACCTTCTATGGAGTATTTGCGGCTGCAGTGCACTGCTCAGGCGACAAAGCTGGCTCAAGCATCCAGGTATAGTACATGTTTTCAACTTATTGACAAAGCTGGCTCAAGCATACAGGTATCAGAATCAGAATCAGAATCATCTTTATTGCCAAGTATGTAGAACACACAAGGAATTTGTTTCCGGTAGAACACGCTGCACTAGTATCGTTGTCAAAAAAAAAAAACTGCTAAGTGGCACTATACCGTTCCATTTTGGCTACTGTTGAAAGAGTTCAAAGAGTTAATGGCTTGGGGGAAGAAGCTGTTTAAATGTCTGCTGGATTTGGTGCGCATGGATCGGTAGCGCCTGCCTGAGGGGAGTAGCTGGAAAAGGTGGTGGGCAGGGTGCGGAGGGTCCAGTAGGATTTTCCGCGCCCTAGTTTGGATTCTTGCAGTGTGCAAGTCCTCGAGAGTGGGTAGGGCGGTGCCAATGATTTTTTCCGCCGTCCTAACTGTCCGTTGAAGTCGGATTTTGTCCATTTTTGTGGCGGCCCCGAACCAAACGGTGATGGAAGAACACAGGATGGATTCGATGACAGCCGTGTAGAAATGTTGCAGCACCTCCTGTGGCAGGCCATGCTTCTTTAGCAGCCTCAGGAAGTACATTCTCTGTTGGGCCTTTTTCAGGATAGAGTTGGTGTTGACCTCCCACTTCATGTCCTGGGAGACTGTGATTCCCAGGAACTTGAAGGTCTCAACGGTTGACACCAGGCAGTTGGATAGTGTGAGGGGTAGCTGTGGTGATGGATGTTTCCTGAAGTCCACGATCATCTCAACTGTCTTGAGCGTGTTCAGCTCCAGGTTGTGACGGCTGCACCAGAGCTCCAGCTGCTCCACTTGTTGTCGGTACGCAGACTCGTCGCCGTCTTTGATGAGACCGATGACCGTGGTGTCATCTGCGAACTTTATGAATTTGACAGCTGGGTGCGTTGAGGTGCAGTCGTTTGTGTAGAGAAGAGCAATGGAGAGAGGACGCATCCCTGCGGGGCTCCAGTGCTCGTGGTTCGTGTTGTGGATGATATATTTCCCAGTCTGACCTGTTGTGTCCGTCCTGTCAGGAAGCTGAGGGTCCACTGGCAGATCGTGGGGGACACACCAAGCTGGAGAAGTTTGGGGATGAGGAGTTCTGGGATGATGGTATTGAACGCAGAGCTGTAGTCCACAAACAGGATCCCTGCGTAGGTTCCTGTGTTGTCAAGGTGGTCGAGGATGTGATGCAGTCCAATGTTGACTGCATCCTCCGCAGACCTGTTTGCCCGGTAGGCAAACTGAAGAGGATCTAGCAGAGGTCCGGTGATGTTCTTTAGGTGGTTCAGCACGAGGCGTTCAAAGGACTTCATGACCACAGACGTCAGAGCGACAGGTCTATAGTCGTTCAATCCCGAGGGTGCTGGTTTATTTGGAACTGGGACGATAGTAGACTGTACATGTTCTCATTTCAAAAATGACACTGCAAAGTAGGTTAATACAGTGCAGTGCATTGCTTATGCGACAAAGCTGGCTCAAGCATACAGGTACATGTTTTCATTTCAAAAAAGACACCTCGCTTATTGTTGTAGATCGAAACCAGGAGTGACCACTTGCAAGAAGGCTGACCAGGTGAAGGAGGAGGCCATGGCCCGCGTTGTTCAAGGTGGCGGGGAGCCAGAGTTCTGGCAACTGGTGCTCAGTGAGACTGCGCTCCAGTTTGGCCAGTACCGGAACCAAACATTTAAATGGCTTCTCGAGAATGACGTGGGATACGGGGCCATGGTTATAGCTTCTCACCAGAAGGAGCGTGACAGCGGCGACATGACTCAGTCGCCCCTGGCAGCAAATAAGGATGCGCTGACTGAGTACGGCCACCTCTTCCCAGAGATGCAGGCTGTTATCCAGCACCGGCTGATGGTCATGGGAGCACCGCTAATCAGGGAGTTGGATGACCAACCGCTTGGGATGGGACATTTCCCCAGTGAAGCTTACAGTTCTCTTTGTGAATCTACTGATGAGCAGCATCAAGCGTAAGTTGCATTTGTTATGAATGAGAAGGTGAAGACTTCTTTTTGTTTTACTTGTGTATTTTTTATTTTATTTATTTTTTTTGTCCGTGGTTTCTGTGTAGGTATGTCCGTCATATGCGGCAGGGGAAGATTGGTTTGCCTGGCTCCTTCTTGCATAAATTGAACGCCTACATCATTGGGAGAGACAACGAGGCAAAATATCCAGTGTCTAATCCAGGTAAATGATGACCCCACCCAATGGTTCTGATCGGCCATGGAATGTTTGCAATTTGCATTAGTTCAGCCACAAGACAGAAGCTGGTCGCCAACCGAATCGTTCTGAACGGCCCCGGAATGTTTTCAATTTGCATTTGTACAGCCACAAGATTAGAATTGGCCCTCAACCGAATGAGTCTGAACAACTCTGGAATTGTGACAATTTTCATCACTTTAGAGCCAAAAGTGAGCAGTCGTCAGTACTATCAGAGCCATCAGATAATCAGCTCATCGCAGCTGCCATGGAGGTGGAGTCTCAGTGTGAGTAACTTTGTCACATCAGTAAAAAAAAACAAGGGAAAAAAACGTAGAGGCTAAAAAGTTACACGTGAGAAATGATTTTATCTTAACTTGCCAGTGTCCCAGGCTTCCACTTCGTCTGCCACCAGCACCGGTGATGTCAAATCGCCCACTCCTGGCCTCTCAGTCATGTCGGCCGCTCCTGTCCTTGTGGCCTGCGACCGCGGCGACACATCGTCAAAGCAGCGTGTTGCGCTTCCAAAGGGCTGGATCACCACATTACCTGAGAGCGAGCATGCGTGGATAAGCCGGGCGCTGTTTGACATCATGGCCAGTGGAAAAGTGGCCCTCACCCCGAAACTCAAGCTCTGGTGGGAGCCCCCGAGGGTACCCATGGTATTTACGCAGCCCCCAGCTTCAAACAGGCAGTTTTTCCACTCGAAATTCTGTGCACTGTGGGTGCCTTATAAAATGTGGGGGGTGAAACTGGCCTGCCCCAATTGCCAATACCATCGCCTGACTGGGGGTGGCATGTACAGGACGGTTCGGCGGGTGCTGAATGTCAGAGACTGGTACTTCATGGCTACCGAGAAACTTGAGTGCAACCGTTGCCACAAGAAGTTCTCGGCCTGGGAAGCCAAAATCCGGAAGCAACTGCACATCTCCAAGCAGTTACTGTTTCCGGCGGTCCTCACTTACAGGTTTTGTACGTCGACCGTGACTGCTGCACTGTCAATGGGAAGAGCAAAGTAAGCGATTTTATTTCTTTTGTCTGTCTCTTGGTTAATTGCTTTTGAGTTTTTTTCAGACACCACACTCTCCAGTGTGGTGTCTAATGCAAAGGTCCACTTGTGTCGCCAGATCCGGGAGACGTTTGCCCAGTGGGACCGGCTGGTGGTGTGCCTGGACGTGTGGCACCTCATGCGTCGCTTTGCTAGAGGTGTCACAACAGATGCTCACCTTCTCTATGCGCCCTTCATGGCACGGCTCGCCTCAGCCATCTTCGAGTGGGATGAGGGAGACCTCGAAAGGCTGAAGAGTGCCAAACAAGTACCAGAGGGCGGCCGCATCGCCATGGACGCCAAAGAGGTGCAACAACATTGCCGTCGCCGCACCAGGGGAGCAGATGAGACTGAGAGGCTCGTCCAGGAGGTGCTTGACCACTTTTGGGAGGCCAAGGACACAATGGGCAGTCCTCTCATAAATCAGCAGCGTATGGCGGAAATCTGGAGGACGCCGCGTCGCCACCTGCGCTGCATCCAAGACCCACCCGGATTAGCCCTGTACACCAAAACTGGGGAGGTGAAATAAGGTGGGGTGACGCTCCCAGTGTTCCGCTGCGCACGGGGAGGTACCTCTTTGGAGTCATTCCACCTCCATCAGTGCCGTTTTATACCAGGTGAGAAAAAGACGTGTAGGTGCCCACGTGTTAGTGCCAAAGACTCAATGCAATTGCTTCTCCCCCACATTTCCCACTCTGTGCAGGCACATCGGCGAATGCCTTTCATTTTCAAGTCTACCTGATGGAGGGCTTGACCAGGTGGAATGAGGACAGAGCCAGGGCGGCCGTGGTGGACGGTGGCAGAGACCAATTGCGCTGCTATGATGAGCGCTTGGTGGATGGCGTCCAGGAGGTGGCACGGGCACGGCAGATCCCCAACCCCATAAACAACTACACCCCGTTGGGAAATTACACCGGTAAGCAAAGTGCTGAAAACAAGCCCTTCTTACATTCCATCTGACATGCCAAGTGCTGACTCTGGCTCGCATTCAGGGGAGCTCATCGGGGTGGAGTACCTGCAAGCACAGACCGGCGCTGTGCTCCAGACTTGCCTGGGAGGAGATGAGGAGGACTCAATTGACCAGGTGGGGGAGAATGGCGACGGGGAGGAGGAGAAGCGGAACGGCGCGCTCTCCGGGTGCCAGCAGGCTGGTGGAGGCCATCTTCTCTGACCTGGCCAACATTCACAGCCAGGGGAGTTGCTTCGCCGGGATCCGCGTCAGTCGCTGGGGTCTGGTCATGCGCGACTACAGTCGCATCAGAGACCTGTGCAGGAGGAACTCAGATCTCCTGACAGCAGCTCCCATTCCTCTTTTTGCGGTTAACCTCCGGACCCTCGCTCAGTGGTGCGTAAGGTTTGGCCACTCGCCGACGGAAGTGAGCCACGGACACGCCTTCCGACAACTACATTTGTTTCTTTGCAGGCACAACCAAAGGAGCAAAGAGGACTGTGCGCAAACAATGTGCGTGGACATCCCAGTCCCCGGCTGCAAGTTGACAGCTGCAGACACGCTCGCAGAGGCCAAGCCCTTAATGGACCAGCAGCCCCAGGGGGACAGTGTGTTAGAGCACTCAAAGGAGACATCCGGCATGGCGGTGACACACAGGGGTCCTGTCCTGCCGGAACTTTTCCGGGCGCTGCCCTTGTCCACCTTTTCGCCCGCCAACACTGCCTCAACCAGTCCAAGAGCCTCCACTTCCGCGTCAGCACTCACCCCCGTGCCATCGACTCTCGCGCCCGCCACCACTGGTGCCTCTTCCAGCTCTGCTCGGCCATCCCAAAAGGGGGGAAAATTACTCGGGAATATCACGCACCGGGTGAGGGAGCCAAAACGCGCTCATTTCCGCTGCAAGCGCTGTGGCAACCCCAAGACTAATGAGTTTGGCCATAGCCGCTACAGGAATGAGCACTTCTGCTCCCGGGCCGAGGGTCGTTCCGTCGAGGACTGGCTGCAAGAGAAAAGGAGCCAGGACACAGCCAGAAAGGTGATGTCATTTTATCTCACATTGGTCAGGAAGCATAAGAGATGGCATGAAAGAAGCTGTCAAGTGGCGGACCACTCTTATTCCCAAGTCATCGGACCCCCTGGAAGCATACTCCGTAGGCAACTGGAGACCTATCACGATCGGTTCCATTCTCATGAGGGTATTCATGAGGATCTTGACCATGAGTCTGCGCGAGGCCTGCCCAATGCATCCCAGGCAAAAAGGGTTCTTACGCAGCACAGATGGATGTTGCCAGAATCTCACGGTGTTGGACCACCTCGTCAGTCGGGCTACGAAATGTAAGCTTGATCTGGCGGTGGTGTTTATCGACTTTGCTAAGGCATTTGATTCGGTTACCCATCGAGGGCACTTCGCCGGATCAGTCTTGACGGGCACATCCTCGCGCTCATTAGAGACGCCTACCGAGGATGCTCGACGCGCAACATCCTGGGCGATGCCGAATCCGATCCAATCCAGATGGAAGTAGGTGTCAAGCAAGGTGACCCTATGTTAGGGTTAAACCCAAACCTTTTCACCAATTGTGAAAGAAAAACACAAAGACGTGAGATGGACTTGCAAGGAGAGTGTTCAGAGACTGTTCCGTAACATTCATCCGACCCACTCTGAAAACAATCTCTGGTCCCCTTGCTTTTATTGAAAGTTTGGGAGTTCCTGGTTACAAGGTCTCAACCGTGTAAAGGGAGGGGGAGCACATCGGTTGAGACTGGCGCAAAACACAAGCATATTTTGAGATAAGCAGGAGACTGTTCAAGGAGACATTCTGTTATTTTGTCTGCACATTCTGTTATTTAGAGTCAGTATGGCTAGAGATAAAGATAAAAAGCTATGTGCGTGTGCAAGTAACTTGGATAATACTAAGCAAACTAATTTACGAATATAATGTGACTACATGATATATAATTTTATTCCAACATTCCCCCGTTTATCCGATTTACTTATTGTAGATCATCATTTATTGATCACTTCACAAGGATTTTTGATTATAAAATCATAAACACAAGAAAAGTTACACCTAGAGGAAAAGCTGTCACTCATAATCGCCTGCATCTGGGAAAAGATCAGAAATGTTAAAAGATATTTCGTTGTCATAGTCAACATAATCCTTATTAACATTTACACTGTTTTCGTCGTCATGTTGTGGGATCGCTGACCCCAAGGCAGATATGTGTTGAATCAAATCGTCCGTCACATACATTTTTCCTGTTGAATCTTACTCACAGGAGTTATGTTGTATTTGCAAACGTAGTTACACTCAGGCTCTTGAACGAAAGATGTTATCATCAAATTAAAATTAAAATCAAGAAAACATTGTTCAAATTTATCAGCGACATTTTCGTATTGAAGTGAAACCATGTGTCAGTGAGCTGAGCTGTTTCCTAAATCTGAATCACGCTTCCTTCGTAACAGCAGGGGCTACACCCCATTCACTTTAAACGTCGTGGGCGCAACAGTAGTAATAAATTGGACAAGCAGAACTTGGATACAGGGAATGCAGCAACCCCCACACAATGTCCAGAGAGCTGAAAAATAAAATGTAAGCGAAATTAAGACAGACACTAAATTTGTACGTGACAGAGGTCTTCCTCCACAATTCTGACGACAAGGGCAGGTTCACGCTGGAATGATCCATCCAGTTCAGTGTGCGGAGCCCTCCGGGCGAGGTTGAGCGTCACTGTTCACCAAACATCGCACACGCTCCATTGGCCTCAACCAAGAGCACATCGACCGCCAAGCAGTCCCAGAAGGCCATCAGACATGTTACTGTCGCTCGTTTTGCTACCAATAGCCCAATAGGCTCCTTCAGTATAATTTGCATGCTCCTGGACGGTGCAGCAATCTGGTTAACCAATTCATACTCATCTGGTACGCCACGAGGAACTCCAAATGCACCAATGTTGGTGGAATCTCAAACTCACAGGGACGTGCCATGTCGGAAATGGAGAAGCCCTTTCTCCGTCATCGACGATAGCGCATGTGTATCCTCTGCTGCGAACGGAAGCATAGTCATTGGAAAGCTCTCAATTATTTTCTATATCATTCTAACTCTTATTACTTGATAACTCCCCCTTTAATAATTAAAATAATACCAAAATAAAATCCTTATCTGCCAATAAAATTGTCACAAATAAACTTGCACATGACATCACATCAAAACTTGATTAACACTAAAAAACAAAAGAAAATAATAAAAAATAATAAACAGCCTAACTTATGGTGACTGAAACACAATAACCTGTGGTATTGAATGGTAACTTATCATAGATGGCGTTGTCACCACACCACCACCATATGTCACTTTGTGATAAGGGTGTAAAATGTTCATCAACAGTTTCAATTTCAAAACACTGAGAAGCATTCAATGAACCCAATATTGTACCAGTTCCAGTCCTGTTGATACATGTTAAATTTCCCATTGCAACTTTGTTAGAAAACAGTGGTTTCTTCTTCTGTGGACCTGTAAGGGGGAATGCTTTATCATATATGGCACAACTTCTCGTGGGGTTGGTCTTGGTCATAACCTGTAAAAGACAACTTTTATTCAAAACAGAGGGAACTATTCGCAGTAGTGGTCATGGTCCCATGCAGACCACACAATCTTGATCAGTGGTGTTTGCAGCCTGTTCCATCCTCTGCTTTCCATGAGTAGCCAGTTGTTGTTTTGGCCAGAGATGCCAGTAAAAACTTGGAACCAATCATCAGTAGTTTGAAGCACTGTTGCTTTAACTCCTGCTCTAATTGTTGCCTTAGTTAATTCTGGTTTCTTTAATTGTACTGAGTAAGTCTGGCACAACTGGATTGGGTAACATGTGTCATATCCTGTCCTCCATTGGCACAACAGAAATTCCCAACAGGTGCATCCTAGCCAAACACACGAAGTAGTTCGGGGCGTTACTGGGTTTAAGAGCTGTCCTGACTTCAGATCTACGGTTAAAATTAAGGTTCTGCCATTGTTTTTCTCTATCAGTGATATGAGTGGCCTTTGATGTTTAGCATTTTTGGTTGTAGTATATGATGACCAATCATAACCCTAAGGATCTGCCACTTGTGTTTCCCAACCCCCTTTTCTATCGTTAATCATGTACCAAGGACTCCTATCTGGTGTGGCGTATACTCCCTTGTGTCGTAACTGAGTAACTGTTAGGGCGATTACTGTGGTTTTATTTTTGTGGAATGCATACTCTGAGTAGACTAAAATGTTGGTGTTGGCCACAGTCGGTATCTGTGATGTTTTGTTTTATGTTCAACTCAGAGTACCGTTTGTCAGGTTGTTGTACCTGTACCTGTTCATGAAGTAGTAAACCTGTTTTGTGATAATCAGTCCGATTGCGGTTATTAATATTATCGTTACTCCTGATTTTATTTTAACTTGAGCCTTGTTTTCAAGTATCCCCTGGTTCCCTCTAAAGTCTCACAAGGCTGTGGACAATCTTCACCGGGTTTGAGATGACTACACACTAAAAGCGCAGTCCCCTTTGTAGTCGGACTTTACCTTGCAAGACGGTAGGAAACCCGAGAACCCTTCCAACAAGCCCTTTTATTTATTGTTTTTTATCTCTATTACAATAAATACCACAACACTATAGTAATGACGCACATAAAAACTACTACACTGAAAATCACGATCAAAGCAGTTAATTTAGTCATATTTTAAAATCTTTTTGCGATAAATTAAGTGAATCCAAGTGTTTCGTTCTGCTATTTTTAAGGCAAACGTAATTAAAAGTATTTGGTAAAGACCTTCCCAGTTTGGTGAATACCAATGCTTCTTCTTGATGCTTTTAATCAGCACCCAATCTCCTGGTTCTACCAGTTGGTCTTTCTGTGGAGAAATGGATGATGTTTGCTCATCATTATTTGGTTTGTCTAATTTGTTGATATTTTGCAACATCTTTCTCATGTAATCTGCTAAATTACTATCTTCATTTGTTTCCCATTCATTTTTAAAATATGGTAATTGGTATGGTCGCCCAAACATAATTTCATAAGGTGTTAACCCGTTAATACTAATTATGTTAATGTGTAATTTAAACAAGTCTAGGCATTGAGTCCATTGACTGCCTGTTTCTTCCATGCATTTCTTTAATCTGTTTTTTATTGTTCCATTCATTCTTTCTACTAGTCCTGCGCTCTGTGGGCGATAACCACAATGTCGTTTTAAATCAATATGAAATGCTCTGCCTATGTAGTCTATTATCTGGTTAACAAAATGTGAACCATTATCACTGTATATCTTTTCTGGAATACCATATCTTGGTATAATGTCTTTACATAACGCTTTTGCTACGGTAAGTGCTTCTGGATGTTTTGTTGGAAATAATTCAATCCATTTTAGAAAATGAATCTATGATTACCAAACAGAATTTTTTACCTTCACTTTGATTCAATTCAATAAAATCCATGTGTATATGTTGAAATGGGTAACTTGGTTTAAAAACGGACCTATTTGTGGACGTAAATTAACTTGTACATTATATTTGGCACACACTAAGCATGCTCTACCTAATTTTTTTTTAATAAAAATGAAAACCATATGTTGTATAAATAGTTGATATTAAGCCCACCATTCCACCTGTCGAGACATGAGATTTCCCATGACTCAATAATGCAGCCCATTTATACAATTTTTTTGGTAAGATAGGTTTATTTTCTGGACAAAAATATATATCATCATTTAAGCGTGCTCCCTTCCGGAGCCACATATCTGTTTCAGGTTTGGGAAATTGTTGCATATCACGTAGAATGGCCCTATCTAAAGTAAAAAAAAAATCATCAAAAATAAAGAAAATACGAACAGCGCCAGCAGCAGCTTGCTTAGCAACTTTGTCAACAAAGGCATTTGTCTTTAGACACAGCATCAGTACCGGAGGTATGCGCTGCGCATTAGCAAATGGCTAACATAGCGGGCAATTTAATGGCTTGCAATAAATCAATCAATAAGTGCGCGTGAGTAACAGGTTTACCAACGGACGTAACCATACCTTTATTATTCCAATATTGAGCAAATGTGTGTGTAGTTTCAAACGCATATTGACTATCTGTATAGATGGTAATACTTTGATCCGTCATCAATTTACAAGCTTCAATAAACAGTAATTCCAGCTGCTTGTGCAAAATAATGTTGGGGTAAAGCATTAGCTTTTAAAATTTGATCATACGTAACTACAGCATAACCAGTTCTTGTCTTTCCCAGATCATCCTTTCGTGATGAACCGTCCACAAACAAAGTATAGCCTTCAGTTAAAGGCGTGTCCTGTAAGTCTGGCCTACTCTTAGCAGTTAATTTGGTAATAGTAATAGTCTAATTTGGTTGAATAGTATGCTACGGGACGTAATTTACGACCATGAATTTGGTTTCGGACAGATGTCATAAAATATCCTTTGCAATCGACCATTTGGTAAAAGGTTTTATTATAGTCAGGCAGAGCTAGTGTAGAAGTGCTGACCAATGCTCGTTTGAGATTACAAAAGGCCTTTTCTGCCTCAGGAGTTATTATTATTATTATTATTATTATTATTTTCCCACTTCTGAATTATCCCCCGGGCCTGATCCAACCTACTTGGGGGCCGATTCTGGCCCGCGCACCGTATGGTTGACATCCCCGGTCTATATCGACCAATGTTTTTCTTTTTTTCCCCCAACAAATTGAACCCTCAATCTTCTGATGTTGACATTTATCACACATTTCAATGGCAGTTTTCACATCGACAATTTTCAAATGCAACAAATTAATTCAAATTTCAAAACATCGTTGTTTTTACACTTGATTTTTTTGTCTCTCTCTTTCCTGATATAAAATGTAAATTTTAACTCACGTTACCCTCTGAAATCTAAAAATCGATACTTTGGGACTTTTCCGGACCCAACCCGCATTTCCCTCTGTTTGAAAATGCGGTTCGTGTAAAAATAATGTTGGCAATTTTCTTGCCTTCCGGCACTTCTCTTGCTTACAACCATAATATGCTAAATTTGCCCTTTGCCCAATCGTTATATTTTAATAACGTTTTAATTCATGCAAAAGTAACATCAGCTATCGGGTTAAAGATCCACCAAGGGAAGAGACAGTGCTTGGGAAAGCAGAGACACAGGCCTCGCATTGACCAATATTTCTTACGAAGTCAGACGTCAAATAAGTCGAGTGAAGCACAGCGACTGGACGACAACCAAAGTTCGCAGAGCGTCTACACCCCTGTCAGGGACGATGGTAATGCACTCACAGAACGAAAGGTGGAAGAGCCCACGCAACCACAGAGACCTCCCAAGGAGGACAAGATCAAAGGGCACAGACCAAGTGTGAAGTGGGCAAAAGCTATCGAGAAAAGAGAGTGGGAAACTGTCAACAACGATCTGACCAATATCTTGGAGCAACAAGTGGGCACAGCAGAGAAAAAACTGGAAAATATTGGTGACATCATCTATCACTACGGGGAGGAGCGCTTTGGAGTGTACATCCGGAAAACCGCCAATGCAAGACCACCACCAACCAAATCCAGGAGGCAGCAAGAGATAGACAGACTGGTCAGAGAAAGAAGGGACCTGGGAAAACAGTGGAAGAAGGCCTCTGATGCAGAGAAAGAAGGTCTCATGCTGCTCCAAGGGGACATCAAATGCCGGTTGGCAACCTTACGAAGGGCAGAAAACATGAGAAAACATCGCAAGAACAAGGAACACACAAGAACACGGTTCTATAAAAACCCCTTCAAGTTTGTCAAAGACCTCTTCGCGAAGGACAAAAGCGGAATCCTTAAAACCTCCAAGCAGGAACTTGAAAAGCATCTGGAAAATGTCCACCAGGACACAAAAAGGCAGGAAAAACTAGTTATCCCACATGACATCCCCCCTATTGAACCACCAGAATTCAACCTCGAGACTGGCCCTCCAAAATGGAAGGAAGTGGACAATACAATACGGCCTGCAAGATCAGCATCAGCCCCGGGGCCAAATGGAGTTCCATATAAGCTCTACAAGAACGCACCAGATGTTCTGCGTTATCTTTGGAGACTCATGAGGATTGTGTGGCAGAAAGGGATAATACCAAAGGCCTGGCGGAGAGTGTACTAATTCCCAAGGAGAAGGATGCGGCAGACATCAGTCAATTCCGTCCAATTAGCCTTCTCAACATTGAGGGGAAAATCGTCTTTAATGTTTTAGCACGGAGACTTTCCACCTACCTGGAGAAGAACAAGTACGTCGATACATCTGTACAGAAGGCTGGCATCCCTGGGTTTTCTGGTTGCTTGGAGCACACAAGTATGATCTGGCACCAAATCCAAGCGGCAAAGAAAGACAAGAGAGATCTTCAAGTCATCTTACTTGACCTGGCCAATGCCTTTGGCTCAGTTCCCCATAACCTTCTCTGGGAATCCTTCAACTTCTTCCATGTTCCACTACCCATTACTGCCTTGGGAAAAGCCTACTTCGAAGACCTGCAACTCTGCTTCACAACACCTGACTTCACAACATCATGGCAGCGTTTAGAAGTCGGCATCATGGCAGGTTGTACGATTTCACCCCTGGCCTTCACAATGGCCATGGAGGTCATCATCAGGGCCTCAAGGTGGGTGGTGGGAGGTGAGCGAACAAGGAATGGGATCCACCTCCCACCTATCCGGGCATACATGGATGACATGACCACCTTGACCACTACCATAGCTTGCACCAGGCGGCTACTTGGAAAACTGCAGGAAAACATTAAATGGGCCCGGATGAAAATCAAGCCGAGCAAGTCACGCAGCATCTCAATCGTCAAGGGACAGCTAAAAAATGTGAAGTTCTGCATTGGTGATGACCCAATACCAACGGTGTCTGACGAACCGGTCAAAAGCCTGGGCAGGTGGTACAATGCAAGCCTCAGAGACAAAGATCAAGTGCAGCAACTCAAGCAGGACATCACCAATAGCCTGGAAAACATCAACAAGACTGAGCTGCCAGGAAAGCTCAAGCTCTGGTGTCTGCAGTTTGGACTTCTCCCTCGGGTAATGTGGCCACTCACAGTCTATGAGGCCCCACTCTCAACTGTGGAGAAGATGGAGCGAACCATCACTAGATATGTGAAACGCTGGCTTGGTGTTCCACGCTGTCTGTCTAACATCGGCCTTTATGGCAAAGGGGTCCTTGAGCTTCCAATCACAAGCCTCACCGAAGAGTACAAGTGCGCTAAAGTGAGACTTCAGATGACCCTCACAGACTCCAGAGACCGGAAGATCAGTCAAGCTGCACCCCCCCTATCAACGGGACGGAAATGGACGCCATCCATTGCAGTGCAGCAGGCCACAGCAGCTCTAGGAGGCACAACCAGGTCCTAAAGAGTTTGGCAGTTGTCCTTGAGAGCAAGAGGAATACCATCAACTCCTTGCCAATGCGAGCCACCACGTCCAGCAATGCACCATTGACCTTCATCCGAGAGGGACAGGAAAAGCCCAACCATCCTACTGCTAAACCAGAAGTTGGACAGCTATCCGGGGCCCGCGATTGGGAGATGCGGGTTGACATTGGCCAGCAATTGGTTTTCCCAGCGGAGATTGCAGCCACCACCCTCAGACCAGACTTGGTGCTCTGGTCCTCGTCACTCAAGGCTGTCTACATCGCAGAACTCACAGTCCCGTGGGAAAACTCTGTTGAAGAGGCCTATGAGCGCAAGAAGCTGCGCTACACAGAACTCGCAGTGGAGGCGCAACAGCGGGGATGGAAAACCAAAGTATATCCAATTGAAGTAGGTCAGCAACCTAAGACCTCCCCCCCTACCAGCTTCTGAACATCTGATTGGGCATTGGACACAAGATCAGGCGTGATCAACCTGTCGCTGGCCACCATCGATGAGGGTGTCTAGTGATTAAAAGGCCGAAACACCCAATGATTCTTGGGATTCTTGGGAGAGCCTGGCACACTACTGACAATGTGTCCCAAATTCAAAACCTGCCATCCCTGAGGCACAGCTCCAACATCATGTCCAGTGGTTCATGATTCTCTTCTCTTCCTCTCTCTCTAGCTCTCTCTCTCTATCCCTCTCGATCTCTATCTCTCTCTCCCCCTCTATCTCTCTGTCTAGCTATCTATCTATGATGATTCTCTTGTCTCTCTCTATATATATATCTAGCTCTCTCTCTCCCCCCCCTCTCTATCTCTCTAGCTCTCTCTCTCTCTCTCTCCATCTATCCCTAGCTCTCTATCTATCTATCTACAATTGTGAAAGAAAAAAACAAAGACGTGAGATGGACTTGCAAGGAGAGTGTTCAGAGACTGTTCCGTAACATTCATCCGACCCACTCTGAAAACAATCTCTGGTCCCCTTGCTTTTATTGAAAGTTTGGGAGTTCCTGGTTACAAGGTCTCAACCGTCTAAAGGGAGGGGGAGCACATCGGTTGAGACTGGCGCAAAACACAAGCATATTTTGAGATAAGCAGGAGACTGTTCAAGGAGACATTCTGTTATTTTGTCTGCACATTCTGTTATTTAGAGTCAGTATGGCTAGAGATAAAGATAAAAAGCTATGTGCGTGTGCAAGTAACTTGGATAATACTAAGCAAACTAATTTACGAATATAATGTGACTACATGATATATAATTTTATTCCAACACCCTATGTATCCGCTGCTCTTTAACTTGGCCCTGGACCCGTTTATAGCGTCCCTGGAACGTGGCAATCGTGGCCTAGATTGGGGAGGCCATAAGTTGGCTGCCTTAGCATCCGCTGACAATTTAGTGCTGATAAGCGGGACGGCATGGCTGCCCAATTAACAATGCTAGGTAAGTTCTGCGACCGCACAGGACTTGCGGTACAACCCAAAAAGTGCTATGGCTTCATGCTGTCTGGAGGATCTGCCCCCAGTGTGGACCCATGGCTAGTCTCAGGCATGCTGATCCCCATGGTTAAGGGAGACATTCCAGTCGATTATCTGGGCATCCGCGTTAGCCCGACCAAGGGAATTGTGTACAAGGATATGGTCACGTTAGCCCAGAAATGGCTTGAGGCGCTAGGTAATGCCCCATTGTAGCCCGGCCAGAAACTCACCCTCCTCAACCGTTTCCTACTGCCCAGGTTATTGTACGCCACGACCATGGGGTGACTAAGCTCCGGCACATTGACAGAGAAGTCAGAAGTGCGGTCCGAAGCGATGCGGTTTCCGCCCAGTGCTTAAAGCATCACAGTGATGTGTTAGGGTAATTCGCCATACAAACATCTCTAAACATCGCTCTGTAATCTTTGTTTACATTTTGAACTTCCTCGTATGTCATATCCTGCCTTCCTTTACACGATGTCGCATTTTATTACGTCACATCCTGTCGCGTCATTACTATGCGCCGCATAAATACTCCTGCAGCCCGTTCGTCTCTCTCTCTCTCCATGCGCTCCCTCCTCCGTCCGCACCACAATGCCCGTGCTCTCCAAATTAAATCAACTTTCTGTTCAAGTCCTGGCTCCCTGATGATTTAACCATCGATCTCCATCAACACCCGTCGAAGCAATGAACCAAGGGCGAACGATAAAAACTAACCCAACATTCTGGTGCCAAGAAACCCGCGCCGGTTGGGTCCGAAGCGCTTGAGGGGTGCGTGATGGAAGCGCCTCTTCATTCTGACCTGACCACACGGTTGAGTTTCACGGGTGAGTGCCGCTAGCATGCTGCTATGTTGGGTGAACGAATGTGGAATCCTTTGTGGCCAGAAGGATTTCTTTGCGCGTAATCCACGTATCGAGGCTACTAACGCGACTCTATTGGAAGATATCGTCCGATTATAGCCCATGTTCAAACTATGGGTTCTATTTCTGATGATCGGGCCAAGGCGGGTCCCCATTTGAGTCGAGCCTGGAGGTGTATTAAATATATACGCGACAAATCGATCCTAATATTTATCGAGATGTCTGGTTTACCGCGCCCTGGCTGCCGTACTGTAAGACCAGAATAATTCTAATTATAACATTCACAAGGGGTGAATTTTTGGAATTCACTGTGCGCGAGGGCCGTGAGTGAAATTGGGGAATTGAGAGATTTCACTCCGGACGTTTTTTGTTTTAAATAGCTGCAGCTATAATGGAGGTCGACAAGAGACAGAAGCTCTTAGCTTTTGGTGGTCGTCTGCTTGTATCCACAAGAGCGACGAGGGACCGTTCCCTCGGCGAGACCTGCTTGTTGACGCGATATTGTGGATTACCATAATTTCATTCAATTAATTCACCAACACTAGCACATGGTCAACAATGCTAGCCATTGCTACGGGGTTTCCCAGAGGGTTTCATTGTCCAGAGGGCAGAGGGTGGTCGGCTGGAGGAGGGGGGCGTTAGGGGGAGCAGTCCTTGTGTGTGTGTTCTTGTCTTCCCTTTTCGTGTTTTGTCTTTCGTCTTTTTGTGCATGCATTGTGTGTTTTTATGTATTGTTGTGTATGTACGCGCGTTGTGTACACTTCGCTGAGGAAAAAAAAGAGGTAATGGGTGGTTTGCCAGCAACTGATGCAGACAGACCCCCCCCCATCCTTCTTTCTCTACCCGTGAGAGATGGGTAAGGGGTGAATTCACAACCACATTCTGAGATCGGCAAATTGATTCATTCGCGAATAAGTTAATAAAGGAAAATAAAATGAATAAAGGGCTGCGTTAACATTCACAAACATGTGTATAAAAGACATTCTTCCTGCCGAATTTGATTCTGCCGCGAGGCCTCTCTTCTCCACAGAACCGAGGCGCCCTTGTCATCACAAGAGGACTCGACCGGGTGCCATGGAGTGGGCTGTCCTGTCTCATCGGGAGACCTGTCCAACCATGCAGCGAGGAGACTTTCGTCTCCGCTCGACGTCCTCATGAATGACATAACACTGTTTCTTTTTCCATAGCTTATTGATGAATGCCGTCTACTTGAAACAAAAAACTGAATTAAATAATTAATTAGACTGAGTGAGCAAATAAATGAAGACAGCGGACAAATGAATAGACATAAGCCGAACTACAGTGAATTTGTAAAATTATCAGCGTTGAAATTGTGCCACATTGTTCTCAAGAGCGATTTGAACATTGGCCATTTGCGTTTTGGAGTTATTTATGACTGCTGGGAGTTGGCCTGCTGTGTCTCAAACACTGGGGGATGGTGTTTAAGCAGTGAGACCATTGCATTCCTTAGGATAACAATCATGTATGTTTTTGCTCAAGTTTTTCCTCTATCACGGTTCAATTGAGGAAATAAGGATGTTTATCTCAAATTGAACTGAAATCAGCAAGATAGATGGTGCTAGATTCAATGATAAATGATTATGATTAATTCACACACACTTGAAGCTACATGCCCTTTTCCATGTAAGACAAATCATTTTGAAATCCTGATTTGGGCAAATGCGAAATGAAATGGAAATGGTATAAAATGACAATCAAAGAGTCACTTTATAAAATTATGAGTTTAGTTTTTTAGTGAGTTATTTACGATGCCTCTTATCAAGGGTTTTTGTCAGCACAGAGCTTCAAAGAGGGGTTTAAAAGACCCAGAGAAAATTCGGAGGCCCTGCTGGCTCGTAAACGACGGTTCAATTGGGAAAAGTAAATAAAATGGTCAGTAAATTGGGCTGAATAACAGGAACATTATCTTGAATTGGATGGAATTGGCAAGGTAAATGTAACTAAATTTGCTGGTGATTAAGTCCTTACAGAGATTCACCAGTTGATATTGTTGGACATTTCATAGAAGGAAAGTTGTAGATTTATTAAGATAATGATTGTGACCTGATCATTACACTGGTTTTGACCTGACAATTGTCATCCCCTGAAATCAAAGAGCAGATGATTTGATTCATAAAAACGATAAATTGAATTTGATCGGATGCACCTTTATTAGTTTCTGAGCAGAGAAATTAATTTCAAAAGGAAAAGATGGAGTTGCAAAATTTGATGACTGAACTTTTTTCATTATGCTTTTTGTGCAGATGATGTGTAAAGCAACAATTCGCAAACAGAGCTGGGATGATGGTTGAGAAATTGTTCCATTTGCAGGATAAATTGATGAACTGTGGGGTGCACAAGCAATTTGCATCCACCCATCCTGTGATTTTCATCCGGAGTATCATCCGAACCGAATTTGCATTCTTGGTGTTTTTGGAAACAAAGTTTAATCTCTGCTCCAATTGTCATAGGAGACCCAACAAAGGAGAGGCCGCAATGGCTGGTGGGATGCACCTGCAGAACTAGAGTTGGCACACCCACCTGATGATTTGGGATCGATGACAAAGTCCATATTGAGAATAGTTATGTTTTCCACAAGCATAATGTGTGGCATTTATTGTAATGCATGACAATTTTTATTGCACATATTTCTCATCCAACCATCTAGCGAGCAACGAATTGTTACAATTAGGCTTGATTGAATTGAAAGTATTCAATGTTGGAGATGCAATGGAGGAAATCCAACGTTTATTAAGACAGCATGCAGATGCTAATTTATCTTCTGGCTGCCTTTGCGTACAGTGATGACATTTGTCAGTTCAAAAGTAGTTTATAGTTACGACTAAAAGTGCAGGATAACCTGTCAAGATTGATTTGATTGTGAATTATTATCATTATTATTATGAATTGGATGCAGTGCACATTGGAGTAATTGACTGCAGTGCACATGAAAGGAATTTCTCGCCGGTAAGAATGAAATTGGCAAATGAGTTGAGTGGGCACCGATGTCAGCCAGAGAAATCAGATATATTGTGTAGGGCTTCCACGCTAACCAGCTTCTTTCAGAATTGAGAGAAAGAGATCCTTCAGAAGGGGAGGACTCCTGCGGAATCCGTGCCAGGGTGGCCGCAGATGAAGCTGGGTTGCGCGAATGGATGTCCTACGCAGAAGCGAAACTGACTGTCAACTGGTGCCCTCCAACTGAATGACAAAAGGCGAGACGAGATGACCATTTACACAGATCGCCATAATGTTGACGACCATGTCAACTTGTGCAAATTGTAGAAGGCTGTCCTCCACCCATACAATTTGGTGACATGCAAATGTCCACCAAAAACACATTTTTGCAGAGATGATTTGCTTGGGTGCCAGCAGAGGAGTAACAGCAGAAGAAGCTGTGCTCAATGTACAAAAATTCCGTGGTACACGCTACATGAATTAGTTCTCATGCAGGTGTTGAGAGACATGCCAAAATTTGGACTCCAAATTTTTGACCAATGATTGACAAGCAGTTTTATGCAAATTGATGTCTGTGTAAGCTCTCAGTCGTACAGGAGTGGTCCATCGATGAGAAAGTTTCTTCAGCCATCATCTGTACAAATTTGAAGGTTTCGGACGTTTCGCCTCCTATCCAAGAGGCTTCGTCAGCGAACTAGGGTCTGACTGGTCGTATTGATGATCTGTGCAATGTCCAAGAGGGATCGTGTTCCGCGCAAACACGTTCCCAATTGGCAAATTGAGACTTCTCATGTCTCAACAGGGGGGAATGGCAATAGCCTAGACCATCATTGCCAAAATTTTCACTTTTGGTGTTGAGTGATGTTAGCTGCAATATCATTCCAACAAGAAAGTGGTGCCCTCCAGAAATGCAGACTCACTAACAACTAACATACACTAACCAACTAAAATCTAACAATAACAATGTCTGCCATTTCTGTGAGAGAATGCATTACAGAGCCTAAACGATGAGACAGATTTTGATAGGGAAAGAAACACCAAGAAAGTGATGTGCAGAATGAAGCCATCCTTTCGACATGTGACCTGGCACAAGTCTTCTTTTAGTCTCCACAGGACAGAGCTGCGGTTTGAAGAAGATGACGTGGGCCACGCCAAAGTGGGATGGACCGGTTGCGGAGCTGCTAGCCGTCTTAGCAGCTACAAGCTTCGTCTGGACTCGCGAGGACACCACACCGTCAAGAAGATTCCCGATGCACAACTGGAGCCGAAGATCACACACCTTTTCCCATTCACCAGCTCGTCGTCTGTACCACACCCTGGGGCCTGCTTGCGACAAATGCTACAAACAATTTTGTTCCTACTCGTCATCCTGGTGATCACCATCCAGGATCCCATGAAGATTTGACTATTGTAGCTAGAGAATGACATGACTTTGATTTGAGAATGTTTCCATTATGATTTTCTTTTCTGTTCACCTCGACCGATGTTAAAAATGTTCGTCAGGGGGGAGATGTTAGGGTAATTCGCCATACAAACATCTCTAAACATCGCTCTGTAATCTTTGTTTACATTTTGAACTTCCTCGTATGTCATATCCTGCCTTCCTTTACACGATGTCGCATTTTATTACGTCACATCCTGTCGCGTCATTACTATGCGCCGCATAAATACTCCTGCAGCCCGTTCGTCTCTCTCTCTCTCCATGCGCTCCCTCCTCCGTCCGCACCACAATGCCCGTGCTCTCCAAATTAAATCAACTTTCTGTTCACGTCCTGGCTCCCTGATGATTTAACCATCGATCTCCATCAACACCCGTCGAAGCAATGAACCAAGGGCGAACGATAAAAAATAACCCAACAATACTCACCAAGCATGGGGAATGGCGGAGACTCCCTCCAAGTCGAGATGTCGCAAGGGCCCTAGCTGGGCTCGAGGCGATGTGGTTTTCGCCCGGTGCTCTGGGTGTCCGCGACGACACTCAAGGAGTGCAGGTAATGGTGGAAACATCCCCCGACGTCACAGTGTTGTGATGGCCCATAGCGGGTATTGAAGCGATGCGGTTCTCGCTCGGCGCTGGGGGTGTCAGTGTGAGGACACTCAGGAAGTGTGGAAGGGCTAGAGGAGCCCCTCCAGCGCGGGTAACGGCGAGACCACCCATGATGTCTCAGCGATGCGAGGGCCCTGGACGGGTGCCGAAACGATGTGGTCTCCGCCCGACGCTTGGGGCACCACGGGGACGACACTCGGGTGTGGGTGTCGCGGATTGTGACGGCTCCATCAGATGGTGTGGGTAATGGCGGAGACACCCCGGTAGTCATAATGTCGCGAACACCCACTATGGGGGTGAAACGATGTGGTCTTCACCTGGTGCTCGGATAGTCAGAGGATGGGCTCTGGTGTGGGCAGCGGGGAATGGAGGTACCCGCGGAGCACGGGTAATGGTGGAGAAGCTTCTGGGAACACGAGTGCCCGGATTCGTGAAGAACGGTTGCCCTCGGCTCTCCTGAGCCGGAAGTAGATGACGGGCGGCAAAAATAATGACAGGGTAACTGCCACTGATCAATGGGGGCACAAGTGCCCAGACTAGAGTGAGGACGTCAGGAGGTCGGCCTCTATTCTCAGAGTTCCAGACTGGGCATCCACTGAGGTCTTGAGGCCGACAGGGAACCAGCAAAGTCGGGCAGGCGGCACTGGAGGTCGGCCTCTCTTCTCTGAGTTGCAGACTGGGCATCCACGGAGGTCTTGAGGCCGAGGGGGAACCAGCAAAGTCGGGCAGGCGGCGCTGGACGTCAGCCTCTAACATTTCCCAAGTGTTGAATATTTTCTAAGTGTCAGGCAGGTCACCTATTGAGGTGATGAGGCCAAAAGGGAACCAGCAAAGTTGGGCGGGTGGCGCTGGAGGTCGGACTCTATTCTCTGAGTTCCAGACCGGGCATCCACGGAGGTCTTGAGGCCGATAGGGAACCAGCAAAGTCGGGCAGGTGGCGCTTAAGATCGGCCTCTAACATTTCCCAAGTGTTGAATATTTTCTAAATGTCAAGCGGGTCACCCATGGAGGTGATGAGGCCGTGAGGGAACCAGCAAAGTCGGGCAGGCGGCGCTGGAGGTCGGCCTCTATTCTTAGAGTTCCAGACTGCACATCCACAGAGGTCTTGAGGCCGACAGGGTACCAGCAAAGTCGGGCAGGCGGCGCTGGAGGTCGGCCTCTCTTCTCCGAGTTCCAGACCGGGCATCCACGGAGGTCTTGAGGCCGACAGGGAAGCAGCAAAGTTGGGCAGGCGGCGCTATAGGGCGGCCTCTATTCTCAGAGTTCGAGACTCGGTATCCACGGAGGTCTTGAGGACGACAAGGAACCAGCAAAGTGAGGCAGGCGGCGCTGGACGTCGGCCTCTAGCTGCCAGGTTCAAGACTGAGCATCCATGGAGGTCTTGAGGGCAACATGGAACCAGCAAAGTCGGGCAGGCGGCGCTGGAGGTCAGCCTCTATTATCAGAGTTCCAGACCAGGCATCCACGGAGGTCTTGAGGCCGAGGGGGAACAAGCAAAGTTGGGCAGGCGGTGCTTGAGGTTGGTCTCTATTCTCCAGGTGCCAGACCGGCTAGGTGTTGAGGCCAGGAGGCGAGCGCCATCGGCGGCCGTTCAAGTGCGGGCACTACCAGTGTTTGGGCGCTCTTGGGCGTGGCGCTGGGGGAGAGAAAAAAAGTCCGAGATGAAGCCTCAAGGCCGGGTAAAAAATTTCGGGAACTACCAGGGGTCGTGGTGACTTGGGGCGCGACGCTGGGGTCTAAAAGCAGGCCAAAAGGGTATTGCTGAGAATAGGTAAAAAAGTTCCAGACTTCCAAGGTTCAGTGGAACCCAAAACCAACCGCCTCCCAGGTGGACTGAGCTGGAGGCAAACGCCTCCCAGGGAACCTGAGCTGGAGGCAAACGCCTCCCAGGCGGACTGTGCTGAAGGTGAACTCCTCCCAGGGAACCAGAGCCGGGGGTAAACGGCTCCCAGGCGGCGAGAGCCGGTCCCTGGACGCCACCCGGGGAACCGCGTCGGGTGGGAGTGAGCTGGGGGCTGACGCAGCCTCCCTGGAAGTGTGACAGCAGGCGTTTACGGAGGTCTTCAAGCCGACTATCCAGCACCAAAGGCGAGCATGCATGGGGGAATCTCAGCCTGTTCCTTTTGAAATATTTTCTAAGTGTTTGAGCTCCAGCACGACGGCGAGTGCCGGTCCCCAGACGCCAGCCGGGGAACCGCGTCGGGTGGGAATGAGCTGGGGGGTGACGCTGCCTCCCTGGATGTGTGACAGCAGGCATCTGCAGAGGTCTTCAAGCTGGCTTTCGATCACCGAATGTGGGCAGCAGCGGTGGGAATTTGGCCTGTTCCTTTTAAAATAATTCTAAGTGTTTGAGCTCCAGGAAGGGGGCGACAGCCGGTCCCCAGACACCGCCCGGGGAACCAGAGCTGGGGGTGATTGAGCTGGGGGGTGCTGCAACGGTTTTTGTCCGGTTCCGTTTCCCGTGGGCCCTCCTTTCGGGGCGGGTTCGTGGCGCGGGTCCGGCGGGCCTCGCGCCCCATCTCGTCCCGCTGCCCACAGGCCGGGTGCACTTCTCCCATTGCGGTGCGCCGCGACCGGCTCCGGGTCGGCTTGTAAAGGCTTGAGGTGAAGGTGGCGTGGCCGGGCTCCGCACGGGACGGTTTCAAACCCGCCCCGCGCGTCCCACCGCGCTCTACAGCGCTCACTCACCCTGACCTCTTTGCTTCCCTTTGGAGATTAGGGACATAGCTCTGTATGAACCAGCCTCAACCTATTCGCAAACTTTTAATGGGTAAGAGGCCCGGCTCGCTGGCTTGGAGCCGGGCGTGAAATGCGAGATGCCCAGTGGGCCACTTTTGGTAAGCAGAACTGGCACTGCGGGATGAACCGAACACCAGGTTAAGGCTCCCAATGCCGACACTCATCAGACCCCGCAAAAGGTGTTGGTTGATATAGACAGCAAGACGGTGGCCATGGAAGTTGGAATCCACCAAGGAGTGTGTACCAACTCACCTGCCGAATAACTAGCCCTGAAAATGGATGGCGCTGAAGTGTCGGGCCCATACCCGGCCGTCGCCGGTGCTGGACGGCCGCGAGGGCTACGCCGCGACGAGTAGGAAGGCTGCCGCGGTGTGCGCGGAAGCCTCGGGCGCGAGCCCGGGTGGAGCCGCCGTGGGTGCAGATCTTGGTGGTAGTAGCAAATATTCAAACGAGAGCTTTGGAGGCCGAAGTGGAGAAGGGTACCATGTGAACAGCAGTTGAACATGGGTCAGTCAGTCCTAAGGGATGGGCCAATGCCATTCGGAAGCGCGGGGCGATGGCCTACGTCGCCCCCGGCCGATCAAAAGGGAGTTGCGGGGCGCGCGGTCGTCAGCGCCGTCCGTCATCCAGTTTTCCGCGCCCCGCCGAGTCGTCTCTCGCGCCGGCCGGGCGGGGGTCCCGGTGCGGCGGCGTCGCACCCACGCCCAGTGCGGTGATGCAAACGATCTCGGAGAAGCCGGCGGGTGCCCCGGCGAGAGTTCTCTTTTCTCGGTAAAGGGCAGAGCAGCCTGGAATGGGTTCGCCCCGAGAGAGGGGCCCGCGCCCTGGAAAGCGTCACAGTTCCGGCGGCGTCCTGTGAGCCCCCGTCGGCCCTCGAAAATCCAGGGGAGAATGTGTAAATCTCGCGCCAGGCCGTACCCATATCCGCAGCAGATCTCCAAGGTGAACAGCCTCTGGCATGTTAGAACAAGGTGGGTAAGGGAAGTCGGCAAGTCGGATCCGTAACTTCGGGACAAGGATTGGTTCTAAGGGCTGGGTCGGTCGGGCTGGGGGGCGAAGCGGGGCTGGGCGCGCGCCGCGGCTGGGGGAGCGGTCGCCCCACCGCCCGCCCCTCGCCTCTTTCGGAACCCGGTGCACGGCTGCGGAGCCTTCCCGGCGGGAATCAGGGTCGTACGCGGGTGGTGTGGTGTCAGACGGTGTGTCACGGCACTGGACACGCAGAGCGGCGCGGGGGAGAACCCCGCCACCCTGGCCACCCGGCGCGGCGACCTTGTCCGTCACCTGTAGGGCGTGCAGACTGGGGGTTGAAACACCGGGCCAGGTGCTCGGCCGTTGCACCGCACTTAAAAATAACATCATCCGGAGACACGACAAGCTCTGCGCGGCTCTGGCCAAAGAAATGACGAAACAGCGGTGGGCGGTCAAGAGAGAAGTGGAGGTGGCCGGTGAGGACGGGAGGGTGCTTAGACCTGACATCGGGGGGACTAAGGGTGGGGTCCTTATAGTCGTAGACGTCACAGTCAGGTACGAGTCGGACGCCCACCCCCTGGCCGAGGCCGGCAAGGGCAAAATAGCCAAGTACTCTGAGGTGGCGGAAATACTGAGGATCTTGCATGACAAAGACGATGCCCTGGTCTACGGATACCCATTGGGGTCCCGTGGCAAGTGGCCCGCATGCAATAATGCCGTGCTCCGAGCGATCGCGCTCAAGGGAGCGGACCTCAACAGGTTCGCAAAGTACATGAGCAGGCGGGCGCTGGTGCTCTCTATTGACATTTTGAATGCGTTTAACTCCACCCTGAAATAGTAAAAAAAAATGTACTTGGAATGTGTTATGGTGGTGGGACTGTTCACAGCGATAATGGTGGAGGGCAGGTCGTTTCATTGTCAGAGGTGGTTGAATTGTTGAATTGTTCACTGGGACATTGGAGGGAGGGGGAATGCCATAAGGGGTACATTGATACCGATGGTGTGTAAGTGTCTGGGTCCGACGATTTCAGCAGGGAGGTGGGTGATAATGTAAAAAGGGTTCCGGGGTCTCGTGACCCCACAGCATACCGGTGGGTACGGGCTGAAGGGTCGTCGGGCAATGACGGTATACGGACGTTAAAGTCCCGCCAGGGCCACCCACTGGCAGACGATGGCAAGAAAAGGGAGCGCACGAGGGCTCCCGACAAAAGAGGTTCGAGACTCAAACCCACCTGAGAGATTGGCACCCCCCCATGAGCCTGCAAGACAGGCTACCGAGCGCCTGTATGAAAAGGGGAACCCGCCTGGGAGGGCCCTCGCCGGCCACGGCGCGGCGGACGGCTCCTCTGACCTGCGGGCACCACAGGCACCTACACGGGTGGAAAGCAAAGAGAGACCCGATGAGAAGCAATGGCGGGCAGGACGCCATAGACTCGAAGATCCCCGGCATCCTAAGCATCGCGAAGGCCCGTTATAGGCCGGGAGCAGTATGGTTCCCGCCCAGTGCCGAGAGCCAAGGGTCTCAAAGCACGGGTAATGGCGGGAACACCCCCCCCCCCTCCGACCCCGGCGCGGTACAGAGAGGATGCCGGCGGGAGGAAGCGGGGACGCCGACGAACGTCGAACGATGAAGGAACGGTGGGTGGGCAACCGAGCGAGCGCAAGGTCAAGATCGGAAAGGCCCTCTGCGAAAAGTCCTGCGGCCCAACCCTGCACAGGGACGGGCGGCGGGGCCCGGTATCCGAGGGTAACGGGTCTGTTATCAGCCCGGGGAGCCCAACCCCGTAATGGTTCACAGTGGGTCTACGTGAGAAGGACGGATGTCAGCCGGGGGAGCCTCTTCGCCGGGCGATCCGGGAACAGACGTTCACGCGCACACGGAGACAACACTTACTCGATGGCTGAGGATAAATTTGCCATAAAGCCGCCTCCGTGGAAATATTGGGAGGGACGCCTCGCCAACAAACGCCGATGCCCCGTGTCGGCACGAACAAATGCCTCGCCCTAACCAAAAGCCAGACGCTAAGTCGTCCACCCAGTGAAGCGCCTGAACGGACGGTCGTAGTGCCCACTGTTCCTACCCACTCCCCAACGGGCCGGGTAGACCCCGCCAAGCCCAAACAAGATGCGAAGCGACGCGAAACACGAAGGTAGCCCCCCAGAGTGGGGGGGAAAGGAGCGAAAACAACTCGAGACAGCGTGGCCCTCCGGGATGGCCTTACCCTGCACGGGGGCGGTCGCAGTACCCGGGGCGCAGGTTCGTTATCAGCCAGGGGTTCCCAACCCCGAAATGGTCCAAAAAGGGTCCTGGAAGGGGGATGACGTGAGGAGGCGTCACGAGACGTGAGGACCCGAAAACAGAATCACTGACGGGAGGACGACCGAACGTCTCTAGGTCAGAATGTCGCTCAGTCAGTTTGCAGGTACAAGCACAAGACGCATGATGTAGGTAGAGGAAGCCCCATCTGCGGGATTATGACTGAACGCCTCTAAGTCAGAATCTTGCCGAGACGCGCCAATACCGTGGCGCCGGGGCCTTACGGCTGGCCAAGGTGAGCGACGCTCCCCCCGTCGCGCGGAACACCGCTCGACACTAGGCCGGGGTGCGCCCGGATGATGGGGGCACCCTCTCCAGTTACCTACACCGCATGCATGTGAAAGACTCTGTGCTAAATGACCTGCAAACAACCTGATTCTGGGTCAGGGTGTCGTAAGTAACAGAGCAGCTTGATCACTACGATCTATTGAAAGTCATCCCTTGATCCAAACTTTTGTTGGCCGTCCCCGGCTGCTGACCCATCTCCCCGGCCCTGTATGGAGGTACCAGTCTGGCTGGAGGATTGCGCCAGGCGCCGGAGAGAATCGATTCCGACGGGAAACCACCAAAGGCGGATAGCCGCAGCTGAAGGTCGGCCTCCAATATTTTCAAAGTGTTGAATATTTTCAGTGTTCACTTTGATAAATTTTCAAAGTGCTGACTTTGGAAATTTTTCCAAGTATTGAATATTTTCTAAGTGTTGACTTTGAAATATTTTCTAAGTGTCAAGCATGTCATTCATGGAGGTGGTGAGGCTGACGGAACTGCTGAAGGTCGGCCTCTATTCGACAAGTGCCAGACCGGCCATCCACGGAGGCCTTAGGCACTCGTGGGGCGCGGCGCTGGGGGGAGAAAAAAGTCCGAGATGAAGTCTCGGGGCTGGGCAAAAATATTCGGGAACTACCAGGGGTCCTGGCAACTTGGGGCGCGGCGCTGGGGTTGAAAAACAGGCCAGAAGGTTATCGCTGAGAATGGGTAAAAAAGTTCCGGACTTCCAAGGGTCAGTGGAACCCAAAACCAAACGGCTCCCAGGCAGACTGAGCTGGAGGTAAATGCCTCCCAGGGAACCAGAGCCAGGGGTAAATGCCTCCCAGGCGGCGAGAGCCGGAGGCATACGCCTCCCAGGCGGACTGAGCTGGAGGCAAACGCCTCCCAGGTGGCAAGTGATGGTACGCAGACACCGCCCGGGGAACCAAAGCCGGGGGCAAACGCCTCCCAGGCGGTGAGAGCCGGACCCCAGACACCGCCTGGGGAACCGCGTTGGCGGAAATGAGCTGGGGGGTGACGGTGCTTCCCTGGAAGTATTACAGCGGGCGTCTGCTGAGGTCTTCAAGCCGATTTGCGAGCACCATAGGCAGGCAGGCACCGGATGATCGCGGCCTCGGTTTAATCAATATTTTTTAAGTGTTTGGGCTCCAGCGAGGCGGCGAGAGCCGGTCCCCAGACGCCGCCCAGGGAACCAGAGCCGGGGGCAAACGCCTCCTAGGCGGCGAGAGCCGGTCCCTGGACGCCGCCCGGGGAACCAGAGCCGGGGGCAAACTCCTCCTAGGTGGCGAGAGCCGGACCCCAGACACCGCCTGGGGAACCGCGTCGGCGGCAATGAGCTGGGGGGGTGACGGTGCTTCCCTCGAAGTATTACAGCGGGCATCTGCTGAGGTCTTCAAGCCGACTTTCGAGCACCATAGGCGGGCAGGCAACGGATGATCTCGGCCTCGGTTTAATGAATACTTTCTAAGTGTTTGGGCTCCAGCAAGGCGGCGAGAGCCGGTCCCCAGACGCCGCCCGGGGAACCAGAGCCGGGGGCAAACGCCTCCCAGGCGGCGAGAGCCAGTCCCTAGACGCCGCCCGGGGAACCCGAGCCGGGGGCAAACGCCTCCCAGGCAGCGAGAGCCGGACCCCAGACACCGCCTGGGGAACCGCGTCGGCGGCAATGACCTGGGGGGTGACGGTGCTTCCCTCGAAGTATTACAGCGGGCATCTGTTGAGGTCATCAAGCCGACTTTCGAGCACCATAGGCGGGCAGGCAACGGATGATCTCAGCCTCGGTTTAATGAATATTTTCTAAGTGTTTGGGCTCCAGCAAGGCGGAGAGAGCCGGTCCCCAGACGCCGCCCGGGGAACCAGAGCCGGGGGCAAACGCCTCCCAGGCAGCGAGTGCCGGACCCCAGACACCGCCTGGGGAACCGCGTCGGCGTCAATGAGCTAGGGGGGTGACGGTGCTTCCCTGGAAGTATTACAGCAGGTGTCTGCTGAGGACTTCAAGCCGGCTTTCGAGCATCATAGGCGGGCAGGCACCGGATGATCTTGGCATCGGTTTAATGAATATTTTCTAAGTGTTTGGGCTCCAGCAAGGCGGCGAGAGCCGGTCCCCAGATGCCGCCCGGGGAACCGCGTCAGAGAGGAATGAGCTGGGGGTTGATGATGCTGCTTCCCTGGAAGTGTGACAGCGGGCGTCTACGGAGGTCTTCAAGCCAGCTTTCTAATACCAAAGGTGGGCATGAACGGGCGTATCTCGGCCTCGGTTCAATGAATTCCCACTGTCCCTACCCACCCTCTAGTGAAACCACAGCCAATGGAACATGCTTGGCGGAATCAGCAGAGAAAGAAGACCCTATTGAGCCTGACTCTAGTCTGGCACTGTGAAGACATGAGGGGTGTAGGATAAGTGGGAGACGCCGCCCCCCGCCAGAGAATCATCCTGAACAAATTCTTCATGCCGAGGCTGCTCTACACCGCAGCCATGAGACGGGCCCCCATCACAAGATTGAGAGGTATCGACAGGATAGTGAGGAGCGCTGTCAAGGATTGGCTTCACCTCAAGCGGAGCACCTGCAATGGATTCCTCTAGTCCTGTGTCCAAGATGGGGGCCTGGGTATCACCAGATTGGAACAACAAATACTGGTTAAGAGGCTGTGATGCATGTGCTCCAGTGAGGACCACTGGACTCGCACCGCAGCCCACGCAGTCACCGGACGGCCCACATGGGCACTGTGGTGGAAGATGGCCGGGGGCGAGGGGAGGACCTCCCCACCATTACCGGCTCGGACCCTACCCCAGTGCCGAAACCCCTGCTTGAGAGGTGTCGAAAACAGGATCTCGGAACGCCTGGAGGTCCAGGGCCAGGGAGTTGCAGTGTTCAGAGAGGACAAGCTGACCAATTCCTGGATCAGGGACCATCTATATAAAATTATCTCTCCTAAACACTACATAAGGGCCATAGCACTTAGGGCCGGCAATGCCCTTCCAGGAGCCAAGGTAGGCAGGAGCAACCCAAAAGGCCCGGTTACATGTAGGGCATGCAACCTCGCCTATGAGACACAGGCCCACGTGCTCGGCCACTGCGTCGCGCTCAAGGACAACATCCTGAGACACAACAAGCTCTGTACCGCCCTAGTTCGGAGAATGGTCAACCTGCAATGGATGGTTGATCGCAAAATACTGGTGACCGATAGCAAGGGCAGGAACCTCAGGCTAGACATTGTAGGCGCCAAGGGCGGGCTCCAGCCAGTCATAGATGTGACAGTTAGGTGTGAATCCAGCACCCGCACTCTAGCAGAGGCAATGGAGATCCTTGGGGTACGTCGACAGAAACGCCTCCTAGGCGGCGAGAGCCGGTCCCTGGACGCCGCCCGGGGAACCAGAGCCGGGGGCAAACTCCTCCCAGGTGGCGAGAGCCGGACCCCAGACACCGCCTGGGGAACCGCGTCGGCGGCAATGAGCTGGGGGGGTGACGGTGCTTCCCTCGAAGTATTACAGCGGGCATCTGCTGAGGTCTTCAAGCCGACTTTCGAGCACCATAGGCGGGCAGGCAACGGATGATCTCGGCCTCGGTTTAATGAATACTTTTTAAGTGTTTGGGCTCCAGCAAGGCGGCGAGAGCCGGTCCCCAGACGCCGCCCGGGGAACCAGAGCCGGGGGCAAACGCCTCCCAGGCGGCGAGAGCCAGTCCCTAGACGCCGCCCGGGGAACCCGAGCCGGGGGCAAACGCCTCCCAGGCAGCGAGAGCCGGACCCCAGACACCGCCTGGGGAACCGCGTCGGCGGCAATGACCTGGGGGGTGACGGTGCTTCCCTCGAAGTATTACAGCGGGCATCTGTTGAGGTCTTCAAGCCGACTTTCGAGCACCATAGGCGGGCAGGCAACGGATGATCTCAGCCTCGGTTTAATGAATATTTTCTAAGTGTTTGGGCTCCAGCAAGGCGGAGAGAGCCGGTCCCCAGACGCCGCCCGGGGAACCAGAGCCGGGGGCAAACGCCTCCCAGGCGGCGAGAGCCAGTCCCTAGACACCGCCCGGGGAACCCGAGCCGGGGGCAAACGCCTCCCAGGCAGCGAGTGCCGGACCCCAGACACCGCCTGGGGAACCGCGTCGGCGTCAATGAGCTAGGGGGGTGACGGTGCTTCCCTGGAAGTATTACAGCAGGTGTCTGCTGAGGACTTCAAGCCGGCTTTCGAGCATCATAGGCGGGCAGGCACCGGATGATCTTGGCATCGGTTTAATGAATATTTTCTAAGTGTTTGGGCTCCCTGGAATGATGCTGCTTCCCTGGAAGTGTGACAGCGGGCGTCTACGGAGGTCTTCAAGCCAGCTTTCGAATACCAAAGGTGGGCATGAACGGGCGTATCTCGGCCTCGGTTCAATGAATTCCCACTGTCCCTACCCACCCTCTAGTGAAACCACAGCCAATGGAACATGCTTGGCGGAATCAGCAGAGAAAGAAGACCCTATTGAGCCTGACTCTAGTCTGGCACTGTGAAGACATGAGGGGTGTAGGATAAGTGGGAGACGCCGCCCCCCGCCAGAGAATCATCCTGAACAAATTCTTCATGCCGAGGCTGCTCTACACCGCAGCCATGAGACGGGCCCCCATCACAAGATTGAGAGGTATCGACAGGATAGTGAGGAGCGCTGTCAAGGATTGGCTTCACCTCAAGCGGAGCACCTGCAATGGATTCCTCTAGTCCTGTGTCCAAGATGGGGGCCTGGGTATCACCAGATTGGAACAACAAATACTGGTTAAGAGGCTGTGGTGCATGTGCTCCAGTGAGGACCACTGGACTCGCACCGCAGCCCACGCAGTCACCGGACGGCCCACATGGGCACTGTGGTGGAAGATGGCCGGGGGCGAGGGGAGGACCTCCCCACCATTACCGGCTCGGACCCTACCCCAGTGCCGAAACCCCTGCTTGAGAGGTGTCGAAAACAGGATCTCGGAACGCCTGGAGGTCCAGGGCCAGGGAGTTGCAGTGTTCAGAGAGGACAAGCTGACCAATTCCTGGATCAGGGACCATCTATATAAAATTATCTCTCCTAAACACTACATAAGGGCCATAGCACTTAGGGCCGGCAATGCCCTCCCAGGAGCCAAGGTAGGCAGGAGCAACCCAAAAGGCCCGGTTACATGTAGGGCATGCAACCTCGCCTATGAGACACAGGCCCACGTGCTCGGCCACTGCGTCGCGCTCAAGGACAACATCCTGAGACACAACAAGCTCTGTACCGCCCTAGTTCGGAGAATGGTCAACCTGCAATGGATGGTTGATCGCAAAATACTGGTGACCGATAGCAAGGGCAGGAACCTCAGGCTAGACATTGTAGGCGCCAAGGGCGGGCTCCAGCCAGTCATAGATGTGACAGTTAGGTGTGAATCCAGCACCCGCACGCTAGCAGAGGCAATGGAGATCCTAGGGGTACGTCGACAGAATCAGAATCAGAATACCTTTATTCGTCCCGCAATGGGGAAATTTGCAGTCCACAGCAGCAATTGAAGAGGGATGGGGTTGGGGTGGGAGTGAAAGGATAGAAAACAAGATATTCTAAGCATAACAAAATAAAAATGTCAACTGTATACTGTGCAAATGTAGATGTGCAAAAACCGTTCTATAAACAAGACTGTACATAGTGCAGAATCAAGAGATGCATTTAGATATATTGCAACAACCCATATTTACAAGTGTCCAGTTTTTTTTTTTTTTTTTTTTCACATGTGATCATTGGGAATTGTGAAGCCTGACAGCAGTCGGTAGGAACGAGCGGCGGTACCTCTCCTTCTTGCAGCGCGGGTGTAATAGTCTCTGGCTAAAGGAGCTACCCAGAGCTGTCAGGATGGGCAGGAGGGGGTGGGAGGGGCTGTCCGTCATAGCTTTTAGTTTAGCTAGCGTCCGTCTGTTGCCCACCTCCTCTAGAGAGTCCAGCGAGCAGCCCACGACAGAACTGGCCCGCTTGACAAAGCGCTCTAGTCTTTTTCTGTCCCGGGTGGTGATGCTGCCTGACCAGCAGACAATGTCATAGTGGATGGCTGATGCCACCACAGAGTCATAGAAAGTCTTTAGGAGTGACCCCTGAACTCCAAAAGACCTCAGTTTCCTGAGGAGGAAGAGGCGACTCTGTCCCTTTTTGATTAGGGCATCCGTGTTTGTTGTCCAGTCCAGTTTATTGTTGAGAGTAACACCCAGGTACTTGTAGGAGGTCACCCTCTCAATGTCCGAACCCTGGATGTTCAATGGTGCAGGTGACGATTGTTTCCTGCAGAAATCCACCACCAGCTCCTTGGTTTTGCCAGTGTTGATCTGGAGGTGATTCTGCTGGCACCAGTCCACAAAGTCCTTTGTCAGTCCCCTGTACTCCCTATCGTCTCCCTCTGTAATGAGGCCGACAATAGCTGAGTCGTCAGAGAACTTCTGAAGGTGGCAGGTTGGGGTGTTGTAGTTGAAGTCCGAGGTGTAGAGGGTGAAGAGGAATGGAGCCAGGACTGTTCCCTGCGGCGCTCCGGTGCTGCAGAGAAGCCTGTCCGACTCACAGTTCTTTACCCTCACGTACTGTGGCCTGTTTGTGAGGTAGTCTGTAATCCAGGATGTGAGGTGATGGTCGACTCCGGCATGCTGCAGCTTGTCCCCCAGTAGACTGGGCTGGATGGTGTTGAAGGCACTGGAGAAATCGAAGAATGTGATCCTCACCGTGCTCCCAGCATTCTCCAGGTGCAGCAACGCCGTATGGAGGAGGTAGATGATGGCATCCTCCACACCGATGCTGGGCTGGTAGGCAAACTGCAGCGGGTCCAGCGATGAGCTTGCCAGCGGTCGCAGGTGGGCGAGGACGAGTCTCTCCAGCGTCTTCATCAGGTGAGACGTCAGCGCCACCGGTCTGTAGCTGTTGAGCTCTTTGGGGTTGGCAATCTTGGGCACTGGGACCAGGCATGACGTTTTCCACAGCTGTGGAACTCTGCCCAGCTTCAGGCTCAGGTTGAACAAGTGCTGGACAATGTCACACAGCTGGTCGGAGCAGGTCTTGAGGAGTCGGGAACTGATGTCATCCGGACCTGCTGCCTTCCTCACCTTCATCCTCCTCAGTTGGTTCCTCACCTGCGCAGTTGTGACAGACAGGCAGGAACCAGGAGGCAGAGTGGCGGCTGAGGGTGTGGCAACGGTTGGGAGGGCAGATGTTGGTTGTGGAAAGCTGGTCGTGAGAGGGGGCAGGGAGGGTAAGGCCACAGTGAGAGTTGGTGCAGGTGCAGCTACAGGTGAAGTTGACGGTGGGCCGGGGGCGGCTGGCGTCTTGTCAAACCGATTGAAAAAGCGGTTGAGTTCATCTGCCCAGTCCTTGTCTTTTTCGTTCAATGTCACTGGGCTTTTGTGGCCTGAGATGTTTTTCAGGCCCTTCCAGACACCAGCGACATTGCTGGCTTGCAGCTGCTCCTCCATTTTCATCCTGTAGGCCTTCTTCCCCTCTCTGATCTTCCTCCTCAGTTGGATCTGCACGGCCTTCAGTTCCTCTCTGTTGCCCGACACAAAAGCCCTTTTCTTCTCCTTCAGGAGGACTTTTATGTCGGGATTAATCCATGGTTTGTTGTTGGCAAAACACCGCACAGTCCTGGTGGGTACGGTGTTTTGTTCACAAAAGTTAATGTAGTCTGTGATGGTGTTGGTGAGTGAGTCAATGTCTTCCCCATGAATCTCAGTAAAGAGCTCCCACCTGGTTGAATCAAAACAGTCCCGCAGAGCTTCTTCAGCTTCTGTGGACCATCTTTTGATCGTGCGGGTCACAGCTGGTTGCCTCTGGACAAGGGGTTTGTACACAGGCTGGAGATAAACCGGCGCATTGGCTCTGATGAGGACCACTGGTCATGCTCCGCGGCCCGAGCTATCATGGCTCAGCCCGCCTGGGCACTGTGGTGGAAGACAGCCGGGGGTAGGGGAGAGGACCTCCCCACCTTTGCTGAACTGAAGTCCGCCCCAGTACCGAGCCTCCCATGCTGGAGGAGCGCTAACAATAAGGCCTGGGAGCACCTGGAGGTCCAGGGACGGGGAGTGGCAGTTTTCCGTAGCGACAAATTGAGTAATTCCTGGATTAGGGAGCACCATAGCAGGGTCATTCGCCCCAAACATTACATAAGGGCCTTGCCGCTCAGGGCCGGTAACGCCCTCCCGAACACCTGGGGAGGCAGGGGCAGCCCGTGTGGACCAACTACCTGCAGGGCATGCAATCTTGCCCCAGAGTCGCAGGCCCACGTGCTCGGCCACTGTGCCACGCTTAAAGACGTTCAGACAATCGACCTTAAAAGGCATCCAGTTGACCCGGTTCGCAAAGTATATCAGTAGGTGCGCCTTGCTCCACTTTATCAGTGCTGAAACTCCCCTGCTGGAGAGGTGTCAAAAACAGGATCTGGGAACGCCTGGAGGTCCAGGGCCGGGGAGTTGCAGTGTTCAGAGGGGACAAGCTGAGCAACTCCTGGATCAGGGACCATCTAAATAAAATCATCTGTCCCAAACACTACATAAGGGCCATAGCACTTAGGGCCGGCAATGCCCTCCCAGGAGCCAAGGTAGGCAGGAGCAACCCAAAAGGCCCGTGCAAGGGCGTGCAACCTCGCTTATGAGACACAGGCCCACGTGCTCGGCCACTGCGTCGTGCTCAAGGACATCATCCTGAGACACAACAAGCTCTGTACCGCCCTAGTCCGGATAATGGTCAACCTGCAATGGATGGTTGATCGCAAAATGCTGATGACCGATAGCAAGGGCAGGACCCTCAGGCTAGACATCGTAGGCGCCAAGGGCGGGCTCCTGCCGGTCATAGATGTGACAGGTATGAATCCAGCACCCATACGCTAGCAGAGGCTGCCAAGGACAAGGTCGCCAATCGGCCTTAAGGGGGACCGGTTGACCTGCTTTGCCAAATACATTAGCAGGCGCGCCTTACTTTACTCGGTCAACATACTGAACTAGTTCAACTCCCTCTTGAAACACATATGAAAAAAAAACCTGTCCCTAAGGGGAGAAGAGATCCGGAGATGGCAATGGTGGGGGAAGCAAATATTCGAGCAATACCGGTGAGCGGAGGAGCACTGGCAAACGGGGACACGGTTGCGTGAGGCCCTGAAAGCGACCGTTGTTTGACGATCGATCATGGAATTGACGGATCTGGCGGGTGAGGCGCCGGCGGCTGCAGACGGGTCTGGGCCTGGTGATTCTGGGAACAGGCCACCGGGCGGTCTCGCTCCGCCAACTGTGGCTAAACTGTGCGGACGCGGGGGTGGGGCGGCGGCGGGCGCCATTGTTGCGGGCGGATCTGTGGCCGGTCGACTCTGGGAACGGGTCGGCCCCACCCCGCGCCCGGTCTTACCCGCCGGCCATTGGCGGAACCCACAGCAACTGGTGAAGCTGCGGACGCGGGGCGGGCGGCGTCGGACGCCTTGCCTTGCGCTCGGCGTGCGGTCTGGCTCCGCTGGCTAAGGCGAAGCTGTGCGGACGCAGGGAGATGCGGCAGCAGGCACCATGGCCGTAGGTGGGTCTGTGTCTGGCTGATGCTGGGAACAGGTCACCAGGCACGGGCCTAATACTGCGCTCCGCGCGGTCTGACTCGGCAGCCGCCGGTGGAAGCGACGACAATGGCTGAGAGGATGGCGGGTGCCAAACCCTGGGGAAGTGAGTCCGACAATACTACAGAGATTGGAGTGAGTGCGCAACTGGACAAAAACTAAGCGATAAAGACGAGATTACACGAAAGACACGGGGAGAATGAAAGAAAGAACTCCGACAGAAAGACAAGTCTACAAAGCCTACAAATAACAAGTGAAATCCACATAACTTGCTTTAAAATCATTTTCTTTAGATCGACGTTTGTTGAGAAGGAAATTAATTCAATGTGGGAATATTGTTAAAGGAATTTAAAGGGGGTTAATTGATTCATAATTGGCAATGTGTTTGTTGAAAGATTTGGGATATTCTCATCTAATTTTCCGTACCGCTTATTCCTCATGAAGGTTGCGGGGGTTGCTGGAGCCTATCTCAGCTGTCTTCGGGCACCATGCGGGGGACACCCTAAATTGGTTGCCAGCCAATCGCAGGGCACACAAGACGTACAACAGTCACTCTCACACTCACACCTAGGGACAATTTGGAGTGGTCAATCTGCCTGACATGCATGTTTTTGGAGTGTGGGAGGAAACCGGAGGACCCGGATAAAACCCACGCGGGTCCGGGGAGAACATGCAAACTCCACACAGGGAGGCTGGACCGGGACGCGAACCCACGACCTATGCACTGTGAAGACAGTGTACTAACCACTCGACTACCGGGCCGCCCGATTTGGGATATTTTATCGTATAATTAGGATATATAGAGAAACAATTCCGCAGATAAGAGGGTTTCTCCCAAAAACAATACATTTAAAATCTAAGCCAAAGGATGTTTGACAGTCTGCAAAGCTCCGGCCGGGAGCTCCTAGAACTGAATTGTTGGACATTTGCAGTGAGGTTGAGAGATCAGCGACGGAGGTGATCTCTGCCACTCGAGGGGCCCTCTCATTAGGAGAGGCAACACCCCTTACCCACCAACAGGGGAAAGGGGAGTTAAACAGGGACCCCTAAATGCTTTGGAAGTTCACGTTTGGAGTGAAATGTATCTATTTTTTGTGTTTTACCGTTATTACTGTTTGTACTTATATAGTGATCGGTGACACGTGGGTTACAAAAGAAAAAGCTAAGAATTACAACACAAGATAGAAATATTAAAGTGGTGCCATTAAATGTCAACGGAATCAACCCAGTAAAAAGGGGGAAACCGTTGACAAAACTATGAAAGGAAGAGATACAAGTCATTTTTCTACAAGAAACACACCTAACATCGCAAGAACATGAGAAATTTAAGATATGGATACACTAATACATTCTATAGTTCATTTAAAGAAAGCCACAGGAGAGGGGTGGCTGTATTAATAAAAAAACAGTAAAAGGGAAATGTACAGCACATGCAATACATTGTAAAAAGACAAGACAAAAATTATGTAAAACCTTAACGAGACGATTGAAAGAACTAGAAGACCAACACAAAACGACAAACAATACAGAGATATTAACAAAGATTACAGAAACCAAAAGGGAAATAAATCGAATCTTATTAACGGAAGTGGAAAAAAGAGCATGTTTTGTAAAACAGATTTACTATGAAGGAGGACCCAAAGCAAATAAATTACTGTCAAGAAGGTTGATGACACAAAAAGCGCTAAACACAATACAGAAGATTCGGTACCCCAAAACTAATACGATACTAAAAGAACCAAAGGAAATAGAGGAAGCATTTGAGCAATATTATAAAACTCTATATACACAACCGAAGGCGGCAGATGAGAGAATTGCAACATTTTAGGACGGTCTGAAATTACCATCGATAAGGGAAGAAGATAATGAATTCCTTAACTCTGAGATAACGGAAAAAGAATTGGAGGTGGCGATCAATGGAACAAAAAGATGGTCAAGCTGCGGGTAGTGATGGCTTCCTCTAAGAGTTCGACAAGATATTTGACAAGAACTAGGCCCACTTTTGTTATCTTCACTCAGATATACCAGGAAGGAGGGCAAAATTTCCCCATCACGGAAAGAGGCGATCATCTCTATAATACCAAAAGAGGGTAACAATAAAGAGTTATGCAGTAGCTTCAGACCAATATCCATACTTAATGTCGACTACAAAATATATACTTGGATTATGGCAAAAAGATACAAGTCAGTCATGCCTGATATTATCAATAGAGAACAGACGAGTTTTTTAAAAAAATAGACAGGCCCAGGATAATATAAGAAAAACTACGCATTGGGGAGGCGATCCGTAAGGCGGTAACAAAGGAGAAAGATGATAAAGGAGATGGGCATATGTGATGTATGGAGAGAACTTAACTCAACTACTGGATACTGTACTTTTTACTCTGCACCAAATAATAGCTACTCAAGGATTGATTATTTTTTCATGTATAATAAAGACATCGGTCTTATAAGGCCGTGTAAAATTGGAATAATGGACCTATCGGATCACAGCCCAGTCTATTTGGACATACAAATAAAATGCAATAAAGGGCCTTACACCTGGAGACTTAAATGCATTAAAGGGGAAGATGAAAGAAGAAATAAAAGATGACATCTCACTGTTTCTATTAGAAAATGATAACGGAACGGTGCCCCCAAACATGGTATGGGATGCAGGCAAGGCGGTCTTAAGAGGGAAAATAATCATCTCCCTACCAAACATTATTATAAGGCAACCCATATAAATATTTTAGTCAATATCTGTAACCCATCATATAGGGCGAAGTGAAAAGACATAGAATGCCAGATATCCAAGTGAAATTCCATTGCAAGCAGTTATTGGAGACCCCGGATTAACCAATTATCTTAAAAGTGTCAACCCTTGGATCAAAACCTCAATCAAGGTGTGCCATGGAATATTAAAACAAGATAAAGACAATAGCCCATATCTACTTCTAAAATGGATTGGATTTGACTCCATCAATTTTTACCATATAGAACGGATTCAGGGTTTCAAAAATGGGTTGGAAAAGGGTTAAAGATTTACAAAGACCTCCTTGAGGAGGGAGCGACACGACAATTCCAAGACCTGAGAATCAACTATGGAGTGACTAATCACGACTTCTATAGATACCTTCAACTAAGACACTATTTAGAGAGAAACCTACACAAAGGATGGTTTCGGATTAACTAAGATATTCCTATTAACAGACGTATTAACATATATGTCAAAACCTGGAAGAGGATTTATATCGAACATATGCAAAGAATTGCAGGAATTGGAAGGAGGAGAAATAACGTATATAAAGAACAAGTGGTCAGATGAGGGAGGCATTACAATTCAACAGGAAGCATGGGAAAGAATAATAGCACAGCAATGGAATTGTACATCTGCTCACTCTTGGAAAGAATTTGGGTGGAAAAACGTTGTCAGATTTTTTTTAGAATACCAGCTCAAGGGCATGCACAAGGATCGAGTACCGCTTGCTGGAGATCCTGTGGCAATACCTAAGCGTCACACTATCATGTGTTTTGGGAATGCCCGGTCATTTCCAAATACTGGAAAGAGACAAGTATAACAATGGGTGGGATTGTGGGAAAAGTGGTTCCTCCAACCTTTGAAGCCCTGTAACTGGGACTGGAACCTGATTGAATTGTTAACTCTACCCAGAAATACATACACAACATTGTGCCGTTAGCAAGCAAGAAAGCAATCACGAGGAGATGGCGAACAAAAGAACCCCCAACGGTCAAAGCCTGGATTAAGGTGGTGGGTGAAATTTATGAAATGGAGAAGATTACTTTTATAGTCTGAGGCGAGCGAGAGAAATTTGAGAGACTATGGGATACCTGGGAAAAATTTACAGCAACCTAAGACCCCCATCACGACCCCCATCACGACCTCCTTCTACCGCGGTACCATAGAGAGCATCCTGACCAGCTGTATCACCGTGTGGTACGGCGCCTGCACCGTGTCCTGCCGTAAGACTCTGCAGCGCATCGTGAGGACAGCTGAGAAGATCATCGGTGTCTCTTTCCCCCCCCCTTCAGGACATCTACAACACCCGCCTCACCTGCAAAGCCATCCGGATCCCACCCACCCCTCCCACAGCCTCTTCAGCCTGCTGCCATCGGGTCGGAGACTGCGGAGTCTCCGAGCCAAGACCAGCAGGCTCAAGGACAGTTTCTGCCACCAGGCAGTCCGGAGACTCAACTCCCTCCCGGCCCTGCCCAGCCTGCCCCTTCCCACTGCCACACTCACCGAACTCTGAGTACACGCTACATGCTGTACGATCATCGTGAACTCTATTTTTTGTTATTTCTCATTAGACAAGACCTCACTTCAACCCTTTCTAGTTGTTTGTTTTTGCAATTACGACATTACGTCACTTTATGTACGTCACTTCCTCACTTTACATATGTCACTACCTCACTTTACATACGTCACTACCTCACTTTCCATACGACACTACCTCACTTTACATACAGAAATTACATGTATTGTCTGTTGTCAATTGTATGTCTTTTTAGCCACGTTACAAGTGCCTTGCATGTCTTGCACGCTGGGTCCGAGAGGACATTAATTTCATCTGTGCTGTATGTCATGCATATTAGCATATTTGACAATAAAGCTGACTTTGACTTTGACTTTGACTTTGAAGTGCTTATAAAGCTATTTAAGTTAACCAATGAAACCCAATCCACTCAAGATCAAAATTGTTAATTATTGCTACTCTAATTATTATTTATTATTATTATTTTTTCTTATTTCTTCATTATTTATTTGTTAACTTTTCTTTTGTATATGGCACAGTGAACAGGACATTGCACCAGCAGAACTGAAAAGAAATGTAAAACGTTTAATGAGATGGTTATGTGATCCATGTTTTGTTTTGATGTCTGGATCAGATGATGCTCAATGTGACCATGTTTTCCTTTTCTAATTGTTCTCAAAAATTTCAATTAAAATAAATGAATAAATTACACTCCATCAAAGTCAATTAAGGGAAAATACAAATAAAGGTGGGATGCTGAAAGGGTACAGTATCTCTGCGTGTACATCACAAAGCGCATTGAAGCAAACTATACAAAGATTAAACAAGCCATCAAAGCAGACATGGGGAGATGGTGAACACCCATCCTAGATTTAAGCTCCAGGATTGTAAATAGTGAAAATCAGGGAAATCAACTCTATACATTAAAAAGAAATGGGAAAAGGAACTTCAAACCAACATAACAGAGGAAGAATGGTCAAATATGTGCAAAATACAACAATCAACAACCACTTTGAGACATTGGAGAGAATTTGGTTGGAAGAATAATCGCAAGATTTTTTACGGCCCCGGAGACGACCGGGAAATATAAATCGGGACAGAACGAGTGCCGGCGGCTATGTGGACAGGAAAGAAATGTAGATCACGCACATATATTCTGGAAATGTCAAAAGTTGAAAGGTTATTGGGAAGAAGTTTGGAGGGAACTGAAAAAGATAATTGGCTACCAAATACCAACGCGATGTATCGAGCTGACCTAAATCAAGGAAACGTGCAAGAGATGTGTACTTGATAAAAGTGTCGCTGATAGCCAGCACGTAAGCCATAACAAGAAAATTGTTTAAAACAGACCCACCAACAAAGAACCAATGGATCGGAATAGTGAAAGTGATATTTGAGTTGGATAGATTCACACACATATTGAGGGTGCGAGCGGGGAAGTTTAAAACAAAATGGGATGAATATAAAAAAACAATCAAACAAATGATTGAATGAACGACACCGCAAACCATAGTCAAGATAGATCACGAATATAAATCCAAAATAGGGGAAACTTGCCATTATCGATCACTTTTTTTTTGCTTTATTGTAATTGCTGTTTTAATTATGTTTATGGGTTGTTTTCATTGTTGAATAATTTACAGTTACACAAGGATATTGTTATACAATTTGGCCAATAAGGCAGTCTGTATTCAAATGTTCAATTTCAAATGGTTTTAAATGTTATAAAAATAATAAAGATGCAAGTTACCAAAAAAAAGGCACTTATCAATGAAAGGTGACTGGGACGGAGATTTATCTTCCAACAGCACAATGATCCAAAACATAAAGCCAAATCTACAATGGAATGGTTCAAAAATAAGCTTTTTCAGGTCCCGGCGGCGGGCGGGACCTCCCGCGGGGGCATGAATCGTGAAATTAGTTTTAGTAAATTCACACACTTACTGATAGATTTTGTGGGTCAGTTCAGTTTGTAATCGTTGAAAATAAGTTTGTATTTCGTTTTTTTATCTCCTTTAAGTCTCCTAATTCGCAAATTTTGTATTTTCCTAGTATAATTTTGTTGCATTTTACCGGCCAAGTATCCGGGTTACAAGGGTGCTCGCTTCAAGCATTTAGGAATTAACCGGCTCTGTCTACTACTTCTATCTACGATTGAATCTGAGGTGGTTCTTTAAGTAGCTAATTTAAAAGTGGCCTTTTCCAAGTAACGTACCAGCAGAAGGATGTCTTTCCCAAAGTTGGCAGCGATACGTCTGCCTAAGCTTTCAGTCGTACAGGATTGGTCCATCGATGAAATGGTTTCTTCAGTCCTCATCTGTACTTCTTTGAAGGTGTCGGACGTTTCGCTTCTTTTCCTACTCTGAGGAAAGCAAAAGGCGCTTATCTATAATAATAATAATACATTTCGTTAGGGTTGCTCACAAGTGTTAGAATCACTGATTAACCTATTTATTTATTTTGAGGACAGTAATTTCATCTGTGCTGTATGTCATATATATTAGCATATTTGACAATAAAGCTGACTTTGAATTTTCATTTCATCTTCATCAGCCAATGTGTTGAGAAGCACTGTACACCTACCCTTGTCTGCTGGCAAAATAGTCATATTTTTTATCTTTTTGTGGAGTAGTTAACGCCTTTCTCTCTTTTCATGTTACGTTGGACGGAGGTGGTTTTGCACTCCTGAAAAGGGCTGATACTTTAATGCGTAGATCACCTGCCTCTGCATACGAAAGTTTGTTATTGAAAATAGCCGATTCAGTAGCTGTGATGTAGTCAACCTGTCAACGATGGGTTTGGCGTAAAAGCAACAGAGCTCGACACCCTGAACACACCATCCCCACCGTCAAACGTGCCAAATCAACAATGGAATGGTTTAAAAATAATTAATTCCAGGTGCACCAATCTGGCCTTCATGGACGAGCGGCAAGAAGAAAGCCATTTCTCAAAGATATCCATCAAAAGTCTCATTTACAGTATGCCACGGGCCACCTGGGAGACATACCAAACATGTGGATCAAGGTACTTTTCTTAAAGACAGTGTATTTTAGGCGTTCAATTACCTGACATGTTTCGGCGTACACTGCCGCCTTTGTCAGAGTGTCACGGATGTTGTTGCGACGTGCCTTTTTCAGCTGGTGTGACGCTGAGGGCATGACCTCCCTGTCAGATCTGACAGGCAAGCCCCCCGCTGTCCGCTCATCCCTCCAGGTCTGTCAGAAAAGAATCTTTTTTTAAATCAGATATCAAGTGGACAGGATGAACTTAATACAACTCTGTAGAAGAAGGTTCTCTAGTCAGAAATCAAAATGGAACTTTGTGGCCACAATGCAAAATGATATCTTTGGCATTAAATCAACACAGCTCATCACCCTGAACACACAATCCCCTCTGTCAAACGTGGTGGAGGCAGCATCATGGTTTGGGCCTGCTTTTCTTCAGTGGGAACAGTGAAGATGGTTACAATTGACGGGAAGATGGACGGAGCCAAATACAGGAACATTCTGGAAGAAAACCTGCTGCTATCTGCAGCAGACCTGAGGGACGGAGATTTATCTTCCAACAGCACAATGATCCAAAACATAAAGCCAAATCTACAATGGAATGGTTCAAAAATAAGCATATACAGGCGTAAGAATGGTCCGGACCTGAATCCAATTATTTTTCATTTTGATAATAATAAGAATAATACATTGTATTTTAAGCCCCTATTATGATTATTATGAAGATTATGATGATTATTATTGGCCCAATACGGTCCATTGGTTCATTTTCGTTTTGATAGTAATAATAAGCCCCTTTCAAAGCTGTCAGAGACACTTTACAGTGACAGACGAGCGTAGGTACTATTATAAATAGAAATACTGTGGCAAATAGAATTCCTATGAAAAGAACACAATGATAATTACAAACAATATTGTTGGAAGAACTAAAAGAACACTCTCCTAAAAGAACACTACGCTTTACAATCAAAAAACGATAAGCTGGACAAAAAAAAAAAAAACATCAAATATGACCACGAATCGTAAAATAGCTGATTGAAGTACACCACCCCGGATGCAATTTTAAACGGGTGAGTTTTAGACGTGGCGTTTGAAAGTGGGCAGTCAATATTAATCATAATACATTTCGTTGAAAGCTCCTTGGCTCATTTTATTTGCAATGTTGTTTCATTTCGGTCGTAACGTGCATCTCGATGAGTTTCGAGCGAGCTGATTTTTATTCGCTAGCTGGCTAGCTATCTAGCTATTTGAGTTACTGGCAAGTTAGCGTTAGTTTATGCATTTCAGTATCAAGTTAAACCTTTTCCGAATAGCTCATAAAATAGTTACAACATATACTTATGCAATATTTCTTCCATGATGTAGAAGGTGCTTTCAAGATGGAGGCGACCACGTTGTGTCTTGCACACGAAGGAGACGATGGCACCGATTAAAGGGAAAGCTGCACATAACCTGTTTTAAAGTAACATGTAACATGCAGCCGAACGGACGCTCTTAAACATTGAAAACACTGGCTGCGGCGACCGTTAACGACCCTGTAGAAAACTTACAGTTAAACGACGTGAATTGGCCGGGAATGTGGGGTGAACCGCGACGCGCGCGGCCATGACGACAACGGTGGCTTTTCCGTGGCGCCGCCTCCCTTCTTTTTGACTGCTAGGCGTGTCGGGTAAATCCGTTAATGATCGATGTTACACATCCTGGAAAGCAGCACCAGCCCAAACAAAACACTCGTGGCGCAGTTCCCTATTTGGCATTTGTGTAAGGCTCTCGCCCCCCTGTCAGAGCTCAAAAACTTTTCAAAAATAGAAAACCGACGCCATGATCAACCGATGCTGCCCTTCTCTTTGTCTGCACGGGGGCTCGGGTCTCGGTCAATATCGCTGTTGCAACACCAGCCCAGACGAAACCTCCCCCAATTTATTATTTAATTGACGGTTTTATCCTTTCGGCGTGTTGTCCTTTAAATTGTAAAGAATATTTGGGTGTTTTAAATGCGCTTTTGAAAGGCGACTGTCAAATAAATATGTCATCAAGGTGAGTGCCGTCAACTCCTCTTCATTAGAGGGTCTCGTGGCGTCATATTTCGACCGTGATAAGAGGTCCGACGGCGAATGGCATTCACGGCTCACTTTGTACAGTCTATCGATTGTTTATCGCTTAATTGACGGTTTTATCATTTCTGCGTGTTGTTTCCCCCCAATTATTGGATTGGATTGGATATGCCTTTATTAGTCTCACAGTGGAGAAATTTACAATTTACAATTATAAATAGTTTTGGGTGTTTTGAAGGCGTTTGGAAAGGAAACGTATGAATAATTTGGTCGGTTGTAGTGCGTTATTGCCCTCTCGCGGCCGCTAGAATAACTACAGGCAGAAATATCTCGTCCTCTCGTTGTGATTGTATTTTATTTATTATCGTACCGATGCTTGTCTGTGACAGCAAAGTGTCCTTGAGAGAGCTTTGAAAGGCGCTTAAAATGTTGTGTATTCTTATTCTTATCAGAATCAGAATCATCTTTATTACCAAGTATATAGAACACACAAGGAATTTGTTTCACGCTGCACTAGTATCATCATCAACATTTGCTAAGTGGCGCTATACAATCCCATTTGGGCTACTGTTGAAAGAGTTCAGAGTTAATGGCTTGGGGGAAGAAGCTGTTTAAATGTCTGCTGGATTTGGTGCGCATAGATCGGTAGCGCCTGCCTGAGGGGAGTAGCTGGAAAAGGTGGTGGGCAGGGTGCGGAGGGTCCAGTAGGATTTTCCGAGCCCTAGTTTGGATTATTGCAGTGTGCAAGTCCTCGAGAGTGGGTAGGGCGGTGCCAATGATTTTTTTCCACCGTCCTAACTGTCCGTTGAAGTCGGATTTTGTCCATTTTTGTGGCGGCCCCGAACCAAACGGTGATGGAAGAACACAGGATGGACTCGATGACAGCCGTGTAGAAATGTTGCAGCACCTCCTGTGGCAGGCCATGCTTCTTTAGCAGCCTCAGGAAGTACATTCTCTGTTGGGCCTTTCTCAAGACAAAGTTGGTGTTGACCTCCCACTTCATGTCCTGGGAGACTGTGATTCCCGGGAACTTGAAGGTCTCAACGGTTGACACAAGGCAGCTGGATAGTGTGAGGGGTAGCTGTGGTGATGGATGTTTCCTGAGGCTCACGATCATCTCTACTGTCTTGAGCGTGTTCAGCTCCAGGTTGTGACGGCTGCACCAGAGCTCCAGGTGCACCACTTGTTGTCGGTACGCAGACTCTTCGCCGTCTTTGATGAGACCGATGACCGTGGTGTCGTCTGCGAACTTCATGGATTTGACAGCAGGGTGCGTTGAGGTGCAGTCATTCGTGTAGAGAGAGATGAGCAATGGAGAGAGGACGCATCCTTACGGGGCTCCAGTGCTCGTGGTTCGTGTTGAGGTTGATATATTTCCCAGTCTGACCCTGTTGTGTCCGTCCTGTAAGGAAGCTGAGGGTCCACTGGCAGATCGTAGGGGACACACCAAGCTGGAGAAGTTTGGGGATGAGGAGTTCTGGGATGATGGTATTGAACGCAGAGCTGTGTCCACAAACAGGATCCTGTGTTGTCAAGGTGGTCGAGGATGTGTTGACTGTTATTCTTATTCTTATTCTTATTCTTATTCTTATTCTTATTCTTATTCTTATTCTTATTCTTATTCTTATTCTTATTCTTATTCTTATTCTTATTCTTATTCTTATTCTTATTCTTCTTATTATTGATGAAAAGCTTTCTTCAGCTGTCATCTGTACTTCTTTGAAGGTGTTGGACATTTCGCTTCTTATCCAAGGAGCTTCGTCAGCAAACTAAAGTCTTACTGGTCGTTTCGGCCCTATAGCTATCTCCCTCGTGTCCAGACATGGCGGTGCCGGACTCCGCTAAGCTTGGTCCCCGCTCTCAGGTTGGGGGGAGCAGAGGACTAATCCCTGCTAGCCCTGGCCAGTTTGCCCTGGTATCACCTCATCAGCATAACTATGTCGCCTAAGCAGTGTATTGTACGAACGACCCCACCATGACGGTGAAGGGAAGATTTTTGCTGTTTGATGAAAATAGCTTCTTTGACTGCCCTTTCAAACTGTCTATTTTCTTTCGCTCAGATTTTAAACTCATTGTCGTCAAAAGTGTTTGCTAGCTTTTAGGTGCATATGTACTGCCGAGCGAGGCCCGCTAGTATTATCCCTGCCAATGTTGATCGTCTTTTTTTGAGAATTTGTTTAGTCTTCTCCTCCCCAATGTATTGCTCTTTACAATTTTCATTTTTACAATGTATTGAATAAACGACATGACTTCTTTTTATTCAGCAGCCTATCTTTCGGATGCACTCATTTTTGCCTTCAAGTGTTTAGCGGTTTGAAATAAGTAGGAATGTTGTGTTGCCAAAGGACTCTTTTTCATCAACTCCTGCAATGTAAGGTACTGCTACTCCTGTCCTTTTAGTATCTTCAGAACTGTTGGTTTCTTTCCCTATTCTTTCCTTTTGAAATGTGTTAAAAGACCACTGAGGGTAACCACAGAGTGCTCTCCTGATATGTTTTGACTCCTTTACTCTGTCTTCGACGCTTGTTTAGTTTGCTGACGAAGCTCCTTGGATAAGAAGCCTTCAAAGACGACGGCTGAAGAAACCTTTTCATCGATGGACCATTCCTGTACGACTGAGAGTTTACACAGAATTATTATTATTATTATTATTATTATTATTATTATTATTATTATTTGTTGCCTGCAAAGCGCCTCTGCTGCTTTGGAAGGTGATTGCACTGCCAGGTAATTCGTAACATTTTAAACATAGTTTTATTGATGGTTTATTGATGGTTTTATTGATCTGTGTATTATTCTGTTCATTACGTCTGTCTAAGCTCTCAGTCGTACAGGAGTGGTCCATCGATGAGAACGTTTCGTCAGCCGTCATCTGTACCATTTTGAAGGTTTCGGACGTTTCGCCTCCTATCCAAGAGGCTTCGTCAGCGAACTAAAGTCTGACTGGTCGTATCGGCCCCATTTATATATCCCTAATGTCCAGACCTGGTGGCGCCGGACACAGCTATGATAGGTCCCTACTCTCAGGTTGGGGGGGGCAGAGGACCCCTCCCTGTGGCCCCACTGATTGTTCCTACATTCCTGACTAACGACTGGCCTATTACCCCCACTCCCACCGGTATCACCTCATCAGCATAACGACCCTCATCAGCATTACGAAAGTTGCCTAACCTGTTTTGCCTAAGCAGGCTATTGTATGAGCGATCCAAATTGAACCTCACCCCACCAGACCGGTTTAATGAAGGATTTTGTTGTTTTATAAGAATCGCTTCTTTTACCCCCCTTTCAAACCATCTATGTTCTTTCGCTAAGATTTTAACCTCATTGTCGTCAAATGAGTGGTTGCTAGCTTTTAGGTGCAAATGTACTGCCGATTGAGGTCCACTTATATTATCCCTGCGATGTTGATAAAGTCTTTTTTTGAGAATTTGTCTCCCCAATGTACTGCTCTTTACAATTTTCATTCTTACAATGTATGGAATAAACTACATTACTTAGTTTTTCATTTGGTAGCCTATCTTTTGGATGCACTAATTTTTGCCTTAACGTGTTTATCGGTTTGAAATAAGTGGGAATTTTATGTTGCCAAAGGACTCTTTGTAATTTTTCAGAAACTCCTGCAATGTACGGTACTGCTACTCCTCTCCTTTTTGTATCTTGAGAATTATTGGTTTCATTCCCTATTCTTTCTTTCTGACATTTGTTGAATGACCACTGAGGGTACCCACAGTTAGTGAGTGCTCTCCTGATATGTTTTAACTCCTTTTCTCTACCTTCAGTGCTAGTAGGTATTAGTTTAGCCCTATGCTGGAGGGTTCTGATAACTCCTAGTTTATGTTGTAAAGGGTGGTTAGAGTCAAAAAGTAAGTATTGGTCAGTGTGCGTAGCCTTCCTAAAGACTTCTGTTTTTAGCGCTCTGTCCTCTTTTAAAATTACTTTACAATCCAAGAAGGCTAGTTGGTTCTCTTGAATGTCCTCACGAGTAAATTTAATATTGAAGTCTACAGAGTTGAGGTGATCTGTGAAGGATTGAATTTCTTGTTTCTTAATTGTGACAAAATCATCGTCCACATATCTAAACCAGTGTCTAGGTTTTGTCCCTGGGAAGTATGTGAGGGCCTGTTTCTCCATCTCTTCCATGTAAAGATTAGCCACTATGGGTGAAACTGGTGAGCCCATAGCACAACCATGAATTTGTTTATAATTTTTTTCCCAAAATTGAAAATACGTAGTACTAAGGCAGATTTCTAATAATCGGCAGATGTGATCCGGTTTAAGTTTGGTTCTTTCATGCAGAGAAACATCCGACAGCAGCCTCGTCCTCACCACTGAGACTGCTGCTGGGGTTGGGACAGATGTAAAGAGAGAAGTCACATCGTATGATGCCAAAGTTTCCTCAGGTTCCAATATGTGGTCTTTGATCCTCTCTACAAACCCTGTGATGTTCTCTACGTGACATTCTGTGTTACCAACCAACGGAGCTAAAATAGTTTTTAAATATTTGGCTACATTGTATGTAGAGGAGTCAATGCGACAAACAATGGGTCTGAGGGGGAACCCTTCTTTATGTATTTTTGGCAGGCCATAGATACATGGCGTGGCCTCTCCCGGGTATAATCTAAAATACATCTGTTTGTCTATATGTTTTCCTTTCTCTAACTTTTGGAGACTGTAACTCCATTTCGAACAAAGGACTCCGGTTCTTTGTACAGATGGTTATTCTTTAATGTGATTTTACAGCAACGTCATCACCATGACCAGCATCATCACCACCACCACCACCGTAGAACTATAAACAAGTATAAAATATCGGTTATTTACACACAAACATTTGGACCCCACATCAATGAAATAAAACGTATGCAACGAAATTGTACAAACCACTTTGCCCGCTTTCTGTCCGAAATAGAAGTATTTGGTCTTTGTTCTTTTCCTTGCTACCCAGCGCAGCGATAAAGCTTGTCGATCCTCGCCGTCTTTTTCTTAGTAAAATGAAACTTAAATACCATAGAGCAGGAAGTAAATCTCTACCGGAAGTCACAAAAGCCCAACGCAATGTTAGGAAAATAAAGCACAGCCATCTGCTGGTCAACTACGGTACATCGGTCATAAACAAATGCATGAGCTGCAGTTACACTCCCACCAATCACACAGTGATTCGTGAACCCTTTACAATGCATATATATTTTTAAACAAAGCAAAACAAAAAGACTGCAGTGCATTCTCTACCCTGTGTCTAGCCATAGAACCGTTTTGTATCTAGCCCTCACGACATAATGTGGCTACAATGTGTTTTTGCCTTTTCTGTCTAATGTTGTGCCACTGACTAAAGGCTTAACTCTTCTAACTATATTGTCAGCAGCTGGGAAGATGTCGGAAGCAACATGTCGCCACTGACTTGGTTCTGTGCTTGATTTGATCCGGTGGATTCGATTAGTTACGAACACATGGAACCGCCTTGCATCATTATTGAGGTAGCCAACGATAACCTTTGAGTCGGTCCAAAGGTATTCCTGGAGGCCTTCCAATTCGAACTCTTGTTTAAGCAGATCACTTATTCTCGTGGCCACTACTGCCGCAGAGAGTTCCAATCTTGGGATTGTTGTTATTTTTATAGGTGTGACTCTTGCTTTTCCCATGACTAGAGTGCAGTGGACTACTCCAGACTTGGAAACCGTTCTAAGGTAGGAACATTCACCATATCCGGATGAGCTGGCATCGGAAAAATGATGAAGTTCATACTGCTGAACTTCCTTAGTTGTTAATAGCGCGTAGCGCCGTGGTATTTCTATGGAAGGGAGATTGTGGAGGTCTGCCAGCCAGGCTTTCCACTGTGGCTTGAGTTCATCAGGTAGTGGCTCGTCCCAACCTATTCTGTCGTGACACATCCTTTGTAGAATCAGCTTAACTGTAGCTCTAAACTGGAACTTGTCTGAGCTGATGCACCATTGGATCCCGAGAGCTCGTTCCATCTTGTGTTCTCCAAGGGACATGTCCAGGTCAGTTGCTCCTTCTGACGCCAAGTGCTTGAGGCCAAAGTTGGCACATCCTGGCGAAGACGTAGCACCAAACAAGTGGACCTTCATACGATACACTGATGGTGGATCTTCCATCTTGCCTTTGTCCCACCACAGGAATCGGAGGTAATCTTGGTCTTGCTGTGCAACATGAAACTGGTGAAACATACGCTCCACGTCGCACATAATAGCCACCTTTCCCTTTCTGAAACGACACAAAACACCAACAAGGGTATTTGTGAGGTCTGGTCCAGTCAGCAGATGCTCATTGAGGGACGTGTTGCTAAACTTTGCCGAGCAATCAAAAACAACTCGAATCTTTCCAGGCTTTTTGGGATGGTAAACTCCATGGTGAGGGATATACCATGATGTTTGACTTTCTATTTCTGTCACTGGGACCCTTTCAGCATCACCTCTTGTTATTATATCCTCCATGAAAATCACATAGTCATTATAATATTTCTCATCCCTTTTTAGACGCTTCTTAAGACATTTCAGTCGATGCTCTGCGCATGCTCTATTGTTTGGCAGACTTGGCCTTCCTTCCTTGAAAGACAGTGGCATCTCGTAGTGACCATCCGGTTTCTGTTTGATGCCCTGCTTCAGTTTTGTGAGGAATTGAAGATCTTCTTGTGAAGTTGGTACTTCTTCACTTATCCTTTCAGCAAAGTCTGACTCAAACACTTTGATAATGTCTAACGGAGAGATCATTTCTTTGACTTGTGTTCTGAAGGCAAAGTGGACTTCAGACTTGAGCATTGAATGAGCCCTGTAAGTTGGCGTGACTTGTTTTGTGGTGACGCGGTGACTAACACCGATTTCATCTACTTCATAGCGCTACTAGCGCTACTTCATAATCTGAAGTAGCGCTATTATATCCAATGATACTCCAACCCAGCACAGACTTGAGCGCAAAAGGCTCATCTCCATAGCCACGGATGACATCTGTAGGCGCTAGGGCTTGTGAACAATTATAGCCAATTAGTAACCCAACGTCACAGTTAAGTTCTTCAGACATCTCCTTCGCTAGATGCTTTAAGTGTGGCCATGGTCTTGCTGTTTTACTAGTGGGGATGTGAGCTCTGTTTGCTGGGATGTATTCCCGAGTATAGCTTACCGGGAGCTTGATCTTAGTTTGAGACTTGATGCCTCTTACTTGTAAACCTGTCACCTTTTCGCTGGACACAACTTTGGTTTAAGAAGTGATTGTAGATATCTTAAGCTTTACCTTATCTTTCTTCACATTCAGTGTGTCAGCTACGTCCTTGAGAATGAAGGTAGTGTCACTTTGAGTGTCGAGCAATGCGTACACCAACACTTCCTTGTCTGTGTGGACACATAGACCGGAACGATTGATGAAGTGTAAGTGCTGCTCCTCTCCTGTACAATTCTAAGAGAGGTAGCTACATCGGACTCTTGTTCGGTTGGTTTAGATTCCTCTTCTTCGTCCCTTTCTCTGGGCCGGTCTCGTTGTCCATGCTTGTACTCTTTCCGGTCACAATTTCGATGTAAGGATGTTGGATGGTGCCTTTCACATGTGTCACATGTGCTTCTAGATCTGCAGTTCTTTGAAAGATGACCAGATTCAAGGCAACCAAAACAAAGTTTCTCCTGCTGCACAAACTTTACTCTTTCTTCTATTGGTTTTCCCATAAACCTTCGACACTTGTGGAGAGTGTGATTTACTTTCTTGCAGAACGGACATTGAATGTCTGTCCTTTCACTTGAACTTGTAGTGAAAGTTTTGGCATCAATGTTTCGTTTTCTATATTCCTTCAAGTTGAGTTGCTGGCTTGCCTTTGTTTTCTCATTCTTTGGGTTCATAGCTTGCCACGATGTTACAGGATGGCAGGCAATACGAGCCTCTTTCCTGAGGAATGACACAAAGGCCTTAAAATCAGGAAACGCATTGGCTTCATCCTCGATCGTTACAACTGCACGATTCCAGCGTGAGCTGCACCAATCAGGCAGTTTGGCTGCTATTCTTTGGTTCTCCAAGCAGTCATTGAGAACTTGCAGTCCTGGTACATAAGGCATGGCTGATTCAACGCTGCTGAGAAAGTTTGCAAATTCCCGTAGGTCTTGATTATCCTTTGGGCCAATTTTGTGCCATGCATGTATCTTATCCCTGCATGCTTTCCTAATTAAGAAAGGATTGCCATATCTGTCTTCCAATGTACTCCAGGCGGCACGGTAAGCAGATTCTGTTCCTACCAGAAAATGTCCTTCAATAGCTTTCTTTGCCGAACCACCGACGTACTTTCGTAGGAAAAACAGCCTTTCTTCAACTGGCAGGTTCTTCCTATCAATCAGCGTTGAAAATGAAAGCTTCCAATCGTTAAACTGGAGGGGATCTCCTATAAAGACATCAGGCTCTGGGATTGGAATGCGATTTGCTGTAATGGCTTGAGCTAAGGTTTTCACAAGATCATTACAAATGTTATGAGATGTAGTTGTGTGAGTGTATGAATGCAAGTTAGGTTGGTGTACTGGAAGTGTGTGAGGAAAAGGCTCTTGTGGGGGAAGAGCTACAACTGATTGTTTGGGAAAAAGAGGGAATGAGTGCTTATCCTCTTCGTCATCACTTTGAACACTTTCAGAGTGAAATTTCAGTTTAGCTTCTGCTGCGCTGAGCCTTTTGAATTCCTTTAATTGCTCAACTTCTCTCCTTTTCTCCTCTAGCCGTGTTTTTCTATCAGCACTTGCTGCAAAGAAGAGAGCTCTTTTCTTTGCATTCTCTGCTTCATTTTCGGCTCTCCATGTTTCGTCTTGAATCTCCAGTATTCGGATTTCTTCTTCCTTTTCACTAATTTCATATCCATCAGTGACCATAAAAACGGAACAGAAAAAAAATTCTAAGTAGAAAATAATTCAGGCAGTAAAGGCTTAACACATGTTTCACAGTGTTCCATTGCTCCTCTTTTGGCTCAGCAAAGTATTGCGACAACCTGCTTACCACAAACCTCAAATCTGGTCTGGTACATGTAGTCAGATAGATCAGACTACCCACTGCTTCCCTATAAATTCTGACATCACTCATCTTCATTGCATTTTTGGAATATTCCAACTTTTGCTCACAAGGTGTTTTTCGAACCTGTTAGGTTAAAATATTACAAGCTAATATTAGCATTTAACGGTTATCTTAAAATTGTAAATATTATGAACGGAATTAAATATTTACCTTATTGCGCAACGTTGTAACCTAACAATTGGCATGTTCGTTGTGAGAGAGATCACCAAAGAAGCCGGCAAGTTACTCACAGATGATTTATTCCTAACAAATTGATCTAATGCAGAATTCTGGGTCTCAGCTCCCTGACACAGAAAATATTCGTGTGCCCCAAATCAGTAAGAGAGACAAAAGACAAAGACTGAGACTGAGCAGCCCAGATAAGTCGTAACTTTTCTACTTCCTTGGGTGACAAGGACCAGCTGACCCCTCGACCCCTTAGTGCCTGCAAAAACAGAACTCCGACACACATTCCACATTTGCTCCCTCATCCATCCACTGGAAACAAAGCACCATTGCTTATTAACTCACACTGATTAACTCACTATTTTAATGTTCATCCTTCAATGTTTAAAATGGCTAACTAAATGTATTTATTTCCTTCAAACCTTACAATCATACATGTTGAAACGCTGTAGTATCTTGTTAACATATTTTTCCTGTGCAGAAAACGGCAGAAATGGAAGCTTTACGTCCACCCACAGCTCTGCAGCTAACAGGTAACGTGGCTGAAAATTGGAAGAGATTTAAGCAACGTTTTGAACTGTATTTGTCTGCAATTGGAGCTGATGAAAGCCATTCAAAGATGAAAGCATCCATGTTTTTGCACGTTGTGGGAGAGGAAGCTCTAGAGGTCTACAATAACTTCACATTTGATGCTGAGGATGACAAAATGAAGCTGTCAAAAATAATGGAAAAGTTTGAAGCTTACTGCATTCCGAAACGCAATGTGACGTTTGAAAGGCACAGATTCTTCACATGTGTACAGACAGTTGGAGAAACTATTGACCAATATGCAAATGAGCTGAGAAAAAGATCAAAGACATGTGAGTTCGGTGGATTAACAGAATCAAAGACAGAATAGTGTGTGGCATTACAGATAATAAACTGAGAGAAAGGCTACTTCGAGAATCAGATCTGGACCTGGAAAAAGCCTTAGCACTGTGTAGAGCCACTGAGACTGTTAAGTCACAGGCTAAAGAGTTGCTAAATGATTCTAGCTGCAATGTGGATGCAGTGGAAAGAAATGCACACAGATTCAACAAAAACAAGACTGCTGAGATCAAAGCAAGAGTGAGAAAACCCAACAAAAATAGGATACTCAAACAAAAATCTTGTACTCGTTGTGGTACGCAACATCCCCCAAAGCAATGTCCAGCATATGGGAAAATATGTAAAAACTGCGACAAAGCAAATCACTATGCTCGTTGCTGCAGGAACCAAGACATGAAAGGCAAGGTAGACGCAGTAGATGATCATTATGAAGTGGAGGAACTTTATGTGAATGCTGTAAAAGATGAAAGAGAAGAAAGAGATTGGATCACTACGCTGAAAGTGAACAACATTCATCTAAAATTGAAATTGGATACTGGAGCCAATGTGAATGTCATTTCAGAGACTGATTTCATGAAGATCAGGCCGAGACCAAAAATACATAAAGCAAATATGAAAGTAACAGCTTATGCGGGTTCAGTCATACCAATGAAAGGAAAATGCATTGTGAATGTGACACATAAAGGCCAATTACATAAGCTATCTTTCATCATAGTTCCAAGGGATGTGCAGGGTCTACTAGGATTGTCGGCATGTGAGAGACTACACCTAGTGAAGAGAGTTTTTGTTGTGGATAGACAAAAAGAGACAGCATATGATCAACTGATGGAGCAGTACAAAGACTTGTTTCAAGGATTAGGCTGCCTACCAGGAGAACACACAATCAGAGTGGACAAAAGTGTGCCACCAGTCATACATCCATGCAGGAAAGTCCCTTTTGCTCTTCAAAAGCAACTAAAATCAGAATTGGACAACATGGAGAACAAACATGTAATAAAGAAAATTGTTGAGCCGACTGACTGGGTCAGTTCCCTTGTTGTCGTGGACAAAAAGAATGGAAAACTCAGAATATGCCTGGATCCCAGAGATCTAAACAGAGCCATCAAGAGAGAACACTTCAAGCTACCTACTCGTGAAGAGATTATGGCACAGTTTTCAAAGGCAAAGTATTTCAGCAAGCTAGATGCTTCTTCAGGATTTTGGCAAATGAAGCTGGATGAGCCAAGTTCCAAACTATGTACTTTCAACACTCCGTTTGGAAGATACAGATTCCTAAGACTACCTTTTGGAATTGCTTCAGCTCCTGAAGTTTATCACAAAACAATCAACATGATATATGAGCACTTGGAAGGAGTTGATACCTCGATGGATGACATAATCATTTGGGGTGCCACCAGAGTTCAACATGACGAGAGACTGAAAGCTGTGCTAGAAGCAACAAGAAAAGCAAACCTGAAGCTGAATAAAGAGAAATGTCAGCTAGGTACAACAGAATTGACATTTCTGGGAGATATCCTAAGCAGTGAAGGTATCAGACCAGACCCACGAAAAGTGTCTGCTATAGAAAACATGCCAAGGCCACAATGCAAAAAAAGATGTGCAACGGTTTAATGGGATGATCGATTTCATGGGAAAATTTATACCCAACCTGTCAGAAAAGATGGCCCCACTGAGACAACTAACTGAGAAGAAGATAGAATGGCAATGGAATCATGAGCATGAAAAGGCATGGAATGAACTGAGGAATCTGCTCACAGAGGAACCAGTACTGAAATTCTATGATCCAGAAAAAACAATCAAAATATCATCGGATGCATCACAGAGTGGGCTTGGTGCAGTACTTCTACAAAAACATGAAGGCTGGCAACCCGTAGCATATGCATCGCGTTCGATGACGGATCCGGAAACACGTTATGCACAAATTGAAAAAGAACTGCTCAGCATTACGTATGCCTGTGAGAGATTTCATCAATTTGTGTCAGGACAAGAAATCAGCGTGGAGACTGATCACAAGCCCTTAATAGCATTGTTTCAAAAGCCACTAAATGACTGTCCACTCCGTATACAGCGAATGATGATCAGGCTACAACGTTACTCACTGAAGGTCGCATACACCCCTGGAAAACTGATGTATACAGCTGACACTCTATCCAGAGCTGTTGACCCGAAGGAGCACTCGAAGGCTAAACTGGATGAAGAAGTCGAAGCTTACGTACACATGATCACCAGTGCATTGCCAGTTGCAGATGCAAAGATGGAGATTATACGGATGGAAACAAACAAGGATGAGACACTGAAACAATTGAAACAAATCATCAAAAATGGATGGCCCGAAGTGAAACAAAATTGTTTACCAGACGCAGTAGAATATTGGAACTACAGGATGGAGTTATCTGTAGTGGATGACATCATATACAAAGGCAGTAAGATTGTCATTCCAAAGACTTTGAGAAGTGAAATGCTCAAAAAGATCCATGAAGGACATCTTGGAATTGAAAAGTGCAAGAAAAGAGCACGACAGCTGATGTTCTGGCCTAGAATGAATCAAGACATCACAGATCAAGTGTCGAGATGTACAATTTGCCTCAAATATCAAGCAAATCAACCGGCAGAGCCACTACACCCACACCAAGCACCATCGTATTTGCATGTTCTACTAGTGATGCCTGGCTTTAGATCAAAGGAGCATGCGCGCTGCTGCAAGTGAGTCTGATGAGAGCCTACGAGAGCCACACATGTCAATTGCCTTCTCCCTCCAACCAACACAGCCGTCCTAATAAAGAACCTCAACTCTATCCAGAAGTTGTATCATTTACCGAACCCGCTTACACAAAGCAACACATGGTGTCAGAAGTGGGATTGCAAACCAAGTGTTTTCTGATAACGGTCCCCAATTCGCCAATGAGAAGTTCAGAAAATTTGCAAAGGAGTGGGACTTTAAACACATAACCTCAAGTCCACATTTTCCACAATCCAATGGCTTGGTGGAAAGTTCTGTCAAGACTGTGAAAAGACTGATGTACAAGGCAACAGACAGTGGAACGGATTTCTACCAGAGCTTGCTGGTGTATCGCACAACGCCGCTCGAGTGTGGTATGTCCCCGGCCCAGCTACTCATGGGACGCGTGCTGAGATCCAACTTACCCATCCCGGAAAACCTGCTAAAGACAAAGGAAGGGGAGAAAGTGAGGAAGATGAAAGAACAACAGAAACAAAAACAAAAGTTCTACCATGACAGAGGAACACGGAACCTACCTGAACTACACACCGGTGACCAAGTACGGTACAAAGACAAAACAGACACATGGTCACAGAAAGGAACTGTTCTGCGTCAGGTCCAAACAAGGTCATGCAACATTCAGACAGAGGAAGGTGCTGTTTTAAGAAGAAACCGCCGAGATCTTCTCAAAGAACCAACCATAGCAAGTCAACGAACAGAGACTGTAACAGAGACTGTTGTAACACCTCTAAATCCAGGACATGCTATCCGAAAATCCTCAAGGAAAGTGAAACCACCTGAGAGACTGATTGAAACCATTTAACATGTTTTTCTAAGTGATCATGGTGAAAAAAAATGATGTGAATGTTTCATGTGAATGTTTCATTTATTGTTGCAAAATTTAGAAATACTTTATTCAAGTTTAAGTTTGCTAATTACTGACATAATTAAATTTATTACATTTGTTAAAAGTAAATAATTCAATTAAGAAAGGGAGATGTAATGATATGAGCAAATCGTATTTGCATGTTCTACTAGTGATGCCTGGCTTTAGATCAAAGGAGCATGCGCGCTGCTGCAAGTGAGTCTGATGAGAGCCTACGAGAGCCACACATGTCAATTGCCTTCTCCCTCCAACCAACACAGCCGTCCTAATAAAGAACCTCAACTCTATCCAGAAGTTGTATCATTTACCGAACCCGCTTACACAAAGCAACACAATCGATACCCAAAAAATGTTTAAGTGTGCCAATATCTTTCATTTTGAACCTTGCAGAAAGCATGTCTTTAACCTTTTTCAAAACCATTTCATTGCTAGCCGCAATAATCATGTCATCGACCCATATGATTATGATCACCTTGTCACTTTTTGACTCAACATAAATACAATGGTCGGCTGGGTTTTGCTTGTACCCATTATCGGTTAAATAATCAGGCAAGACTCTATTCCAATTTCTGCCAGATTGTTTGAGACCGTAAAGTGATTTTTCTAGTTTGTAAACTAGACCATCATCCTTTTCTTCATAACCTTCCGGTGGTTTCATGTAAATGTCATATTCCAAAGGTGCATGTAAATACGCTGTTCTCACGTCCATTGTTGGGTTATTTTTTTATCGTTCGCCCTTGGTTCATTGCTTCGACGGGTGTTGATGGAGATCGATGGTTAAATCATCAGGGAGCCAGGACTTGAACAGAAAGTTGATTTAATTTGGGAGAGCTGGAGACATTGCGGTGTCGCGGAGAAGGGAGCGCATTGAGAGAGAGCGAGACGAACGGCCTGCAGGAGTATTTATGCGGTGCATAGTAATGACGCGACGGGATGTGACGTAATAAAAATGCGACATCGTGTAAAGAAAGGCAGGATATGACATACGAGTAAGTTCAAAATGTAAACAAAGATTACAGAGCGATGTTTAGAGATGTTTGTATGGCGAATTACCCTGACATCTCCCCCCTGACGAACATTTTTAACATCGGTCGAGGTGAACAGAAAAGAAAATCATAATGGAAACATTCTCAAATCAAAGTCATGTCATTCTCTAGCTACAATAGTCAAATCTTCATGGGATCCTGGATGGTGATCACCAGGATAACGTGTAGGAACAAAATTGTTTGTAGCATTTGTCGCAAGCAGGCCCCAGGGTGTGGTACAGACGAGCTGGTGAATGGGAAAAGGTGTGTGATCTTCGGCTCCAGTTGTGCATCGGGAATCTTCTTGACGAACGGTGTGTTGTCCTCGCGAGTCCAGACGAAGCTTGTAGCTGCTAAGACGGCTAGCAGCTCTGCAACCGGTCCATCCCACTTTGGCGTGGCCCACGTCATCTTCTTCAGACCGCAGCTCTGTCCTGTGGAGACTAAAAGAAGACTTGTGCAAGGTCACATGTCGAAAGGATGGTTTCATTCTGTACATCACTTTCTTGGGGTTTCTTTCCCTATCAAAATCTGTCTCATCGTTTAGGCTCTGCAATGTATTCTCTCACAGAAATGGCAGACATTGTTATTGTTAGATTTTAGTTGGTTAGTGTATGTTAGCTGTTAGTGAGTCTGCATTTCTGGAGGGCACCACTTTCTTGTGGGAATGATATTGCAGCTAACATCACTCAACACCAAAAGTGAAAATTTTGGCAATGATGATCTAGGCTATTGCCATCCCCCCTGTTGAGACATGAAAAATCTCAATTTGCCAATTGGGAACGTGTTTGCGCGGAACACGATCCCTCTTGGACATTGCACAGATCATCAATACGACCAGTCAGACTTTAGTTCGCTGACGAAGCCTCTTGGATAGGAGGCGAAACGTCCGAAACCTTCAAATTTGTACAGATGACGGCTGAAGAAACCTTCTCATCGATGGACCACTCCTGTACGACTGAGAGCTTACACAGACATCAATTTGCATAAAACTGCTTGTCAATCATTGGTCAAAAATTTGGAGTCCAAATTTTGGCATGATTCTCAACACCTGCATGAGAACTAATTCATGTAGCGTGTACCACGGAATTTTTGTACATTGAGCACAGCTTCTTCTGCTGTTACTCCTCTGCTGGCAACCCAGCAGACCCAGCTTCATCTGCGGCCACCCTGGCACGGATTCCGCAGGAGTCTCCTCCCCTTCTGAAGGATCTCCTTCTCCGCATTCTGAAAGAAGCTGGTTAGCGCGGAAGCCCTACACAATATATCTGATTTCGCCTGAATCTCTAGCTGACATCGGTGCCCACTCAACTCATTTGCCAATTTCATTCTTACCGGCGAGAAATTCCTTTAATGTGCACTGCTGTTAATGACTTTAATGTGCACTGCAACCAATTCATAATAATAATGATAATAATTCGCATATCAATCTTAACAGTTTATCTTGCACTTTTTGTCGTAACTACAAATTACTTTTGAACTGACAAATGTCATCACTGTACGCAAAGCCAGCCAGGAGATAAATTAGCATCTGCATGCTGTCTTAATAAACGTTGGATTTCCTCCATTGCATCTCCAACATTGAATACTTTCAATTCAATCAAGCCTAATTGTAACAATTCGTTGCTCGCTTGATGGTTGGATGAGAAATATGTGCAATAAAAATTGTCATGCATTACAATAAATGCCACACATTATGCTTTTGGAAAACAAAACTATTCTCAATATGGACTCTGTCATCGATCCCAAATCATCAGGTGGGTGTGCCAACTCTAGTTCTGCAGGTGCATCCCACCAGCCATTGCGGCCTCTCCTTTGTTGGATGTCCTATGGCAACTGAAGCAGAGATTAAACTCTGTTTCCAAAAACACCAAGAATGCAAATTCGGTTCGGATGATACTCCGGATGACAATCACAGGATGGGTGGATGCAAATGGCTTGTGCACTCCACAGTTCATCAATTCATCCTGCAAATGGAACAATTTCTCAACCATCATCCCAGCTCTGTTTGCGAATTGTTGCTTTACACGTCATCTGCACAAAAAGCATAATGAAAAAAGTTCAGTCATCAAATTTTGCAACTCCATCTTTTCCTTTTGAAATTAATTTCTCTGCTCAGAAACTAATAAAGGTGCATCCGATCAAATTCAATGTATCTTTTTTATGAATCAAATCATCTGCTCTTTGATTTCAGGGGATGACAATTGTCAGGTCAAAACCAGTGTAATGATCACGTCACAATCATTATCTTAATAAATCTATAACTTTCCTTCTATGAAATGTCCAACAATATCAACTGGTGAATTCCTGTAAGGACTTAATCACCAGCAAATTTAGTTACATTTACCTTGCCAATTCCATCCAATTCAAGATAAATGTTCCTGTTATTCAGCCCAATTTACTGACCATTTTATTTACTTTTTCAAATTGAACCGTCGTTTACGAGCCAGCAGGGCCTCCGAATTTTCTCTGGGTCTTTTAAACCCCTCTTTGAAGCTCTGTGCTGACAAAAACCCTTGATAAGAGGCATCGTAAATAACTCTGGTTTGTTTCAAATGGTTTGAACAAGCTGTGTACAGAACAAGGTTCAGCTCTGTTTGACAAACTAATCTCATAATTTTATAAAGTCCCTCTTTGATTCTGTCATTTTATACAATTTCCATTTCATTTCGCATTTGCCCAAATCAGGATTTCAAAATGATTTGTCTTACATGGAAAAGGGCATGTAGCTTCAAAAGAGTGAACTAATCATAATCATTGAATCTAGCAACATCTATCTTGCTGATTTCAGTTCAATTTGAGATAAACATCCTTATTTCCTCAATTGAACCGTGATAGAGGAAAAACTTGAGCACAACATACATGATTGTTATACTATGGAATGCAATGGTCTCACTGCTTAAACACCATCCCCCAGTTTTTGAGACACAGCAGGCCAACTCCCCGCAGTCGTAAATAACTCCAAAACGCAAATGGCCAATGTTCAAATCGCTCTTGAGAACAATGTGGCACAATTTCAACGCTGATAATTTTACAAATTCACTGTAGTTCGGCTTATGTCTATTCATTTGTCCGCTGTCTTCATTTATTTGCTCACTCAGTCTAATTAATTATTTAATTCAGTTTTTTGTTTCAAGTAGACGGCATTCGTCAATAAGCTATGGAAAAAGAAACAGTGTTATGTCATTCATGAGGACGTCGAGCGGAGACGAAAGTCTCCTCGCAGCATGGTTGGACAGGTCTCCCGATGAAACAGGACAGCCGACTCCATAGCACTCCGGTCGAGTTCTCTAATGACAAGGCCACCTCGGTTCTGTGGAGAAGAGAGGCCTCGCGGCAGAATCAAATTCGGCAGGAAGAATGTCTTTTATACACATGTTTGTGTATGTTAACGCAGCCCTTTATTAATTTTATTTTCCTTTATTAACTTATTCGCGAATGAATCAATTTGCCGATCTCAGAATGTGGCTGTGAATTCACCCCCTCCCTTACGGGTAGAGAAAGAAGAATGGGGAGGTGGTCTATCCGCATTCTTTGCCGGTAGACCACCCTCCCCCTCCTACGGGTAGAGAAAGAAGGATGGGGGGTCTGTCTGCATTTTTTGCTGGCAAACCACCCATTCCCTCTTTTTTCTTAGAAGTTTACACAACGCGCGTACATACACAACAATACATAAAAACACACAATGCATGCACAAAAAAACGAAAGACAAAACACGAAAAGGGAAGACAAGAACACACACACAAGGACTGCTCCCCCTAACGCCCCCCTCCTCCAGCCGACCACCCTCTGACCCCTGGACAATGAAACTCCCTGGGAAACCCCGTAGCAATGGCTAGCATTGTTGACCATGTGCTAGTGTTGGTGAATGAATTGAATGAATTGAAATTACGGTAATCCACAATATCGCGTCAACAAGCAGGCCTCGCCGAGGGAACGGTCCCTCGTCGCTCTAGTGGATACAAGCAGACAACCACCAAAAGCTAAGAGCTTATGTCTCTTGTCAACAACCATTATAGCTGCAGCTATTTAAAACAAAAAACGTCCGGAGTGAAATCTCTCAATTCCCCAATTTCACTCACGGCCCTCGCGCACAGTGAATTCCAAAAATTCACCCCTTGTGAATATTATAATTAGAATTATTCTGGTCTTACAGTACAGCAGCCAGGGCGCGGTAAACCAGACATCTCGATAAATATTAGGATCGATTTGTCGCGTATATATTTCCGTTAATACACCTCCAGGCCCGACTCAAATGGGGACCCGCCTTGGCCCGGTAAAGTCGCATTAGTAGCCTCGATACGTGGATTACGCGCAAAGAAATCCTTCTGGCCACAAAGGCCGCCCCCAAACGCCGCCCGGGTTGGTGCGTCGCGGTGGGGGCAAGCTCGGGGGTGATGCTGCTTCCCCGGAAGTATTACAGCGACCGTTTACGGAGGCCTCCAAGCCGCCTCGAGTGCACCAAGGACAGGCGGCCTCGCACCGTCAACCCGAACGAGTTGAAAATACTCCGTACCGATCACGTCGTCGTTTTGGAGTAGTGAAAATAAATGTGATGAGTTTGATCGAACTTAAAAATAATCCCTTCGGTTCACTCTAACGCTTTCTTTATACCCATCTTATTTTTCGAGTTTCGCGTAAATAAACGTTATGAGTTTGGCTGAACTTAAAAGGTGTGCTTTCGGTCGACTGCACTGTTTTCTCGTCGTCTTAATTTTTAAGTGAAAATTGGGTTTCATATTTAAGCTTCATCGACTCGAATTTATCTCATCTTACACCAAAACATGTATTCGCGCGTACGTACGTTTGCCTTCTGTGTCTCAAAACGAAAACACACCTCACGTCTTTTTCAATTCATGTTTTTTTTTTAATTTAGGTTTAAAACCACCTTTGATAAAACGTTCATCTTAACAGTCCCAAAATGTGCAAGCGTGTCCACTTTCTACCAAAACGGTGAATAAACCCCTGAGTGGTTCTTTTTCAATATATTTGAAATAGACATTGCAACAAAACAAAAGAGAGAGGAAAAAAAACACATAATACTCTGCTGTTGTAATATATATACAGTAAAGTCTCGTTATATCGATATTCTCAGGAGTCGGAAAAAATATCGATATAACCGATCCTGATATAACAAGACTTTACTATATATATATATATATATATATATATATATATATATATATATATATATATAGGGCGGCCCGGTAGTCGAGTGGTTAGCACACCGGCTTCACAGTGCAGAGGTCGCCGGTTCGCGTCCCGGTCCGCTCCCTGTGTGGAGTTTGCATGTTCTCCCCGGACCCGCGTGGGTTTTCTGCGGGTCCTCCAGTTTCCTCCCACACTCCAAAAACATGCATGGCAGTCAGATTGACCACACCAAATTGTGTGAGTGTGAGAGTGACTGTTGTATGTCTTTGTGTGCCCTGCGATTGGCTGGCAACCAATTCGGGGTGTCCCCCGCCTCGTGCCCGAAGACAGCTGAGATAGGCTCCAGCAACCCCCGTGACCCTAATGAGGAATAAGCGGTACGGAAAATGAGATTATATATATATATATATATAAATATATATATATATATATATATATATATATATATATATATATAGTGATCCCTCGCTACTTCGCGGTTCACTTATCTGGGTTTCGATGAAAAAAACTTTTTTTTTTTTTTTTTCATTTTTTTCAGTAAGCACATTATCGGTCGTTTTTGGCACTCTTTCATTTCTCTCTCTCTTTTTTTTGAATAGAGAACAGCTCAAGGAGCTTATGAACTGTCAAAGCCAGCGTGTTTGATTTTATTCTGCTTTGTTTGCAATGTTGTTTGCAGTGTTGTCTCTTTTACTTTGTTTTTTTGCACATTTGAAAGCCAATAATAAAACAAATGGAAAAAATCTCTATTCTCCAAATAAAAAAAGAAAGCGTGCCAACAACTACCAATAAAAATGTTCTTCTCACGGAGAAAGACTCCTTAAAAAAAGTATATTTTGTTTGACTACATTGCACTTTGCGGATTTCACCTATCTGGGCTATTTTTGGAACGTATCTCCTGCGATAAATGAGGGTTCACTGTATTTCTCTGATCAGCGTATACTCGGTTACATACCGGAGAATATATTTCAATGTACTCGCTACGAGGTGAAAATCAAAAACAAAATGACCCTGGGACACTTTACAATGAACAGAATAATACACAGATCAATAAAACCATCAATAAATGATCAATAAAACTACGTTTAAAATGTCTGTCACGAATTACCTGGCAGTGCAATCACCTTCCAAAGCAGCAGAGGCTCTTTGCAGGCAACACATATTAATAATAATAATAATAATAATAATAATAATAATAATAATAATAATAATAATAATAATAATAATAATAATAATAATAATCTTCTTTTCCTTTCGGCTTTTCCCATCAGGGGTCGCCACAGTGAATCAATGTCATCCATCTATTCCCGTTTTGTGCATCCTCTTCTCTCACACGAGCTACCTTCATGTCCACTTTGACCACATCCATAAACCTCCTCTTCGGTCTTCCTCTCTGTCTCCTGCCTGGCAGTTCAAGACTCAGCATCCTTCTCCCGATATAGTCACTCTCTCTCGTCTGGACATGTCCAAACCATTTCAGTCTGGCCTCTCTGACTTTCTCTCCAAAGCCTCTAATATGAGTTGTCCCTCTAATGTACTCATTCCTGATCCTATCCAACCTGGTCACTCCCAAAGAAAACCTCAACATCTTCAGCTTTGCTACCTCCAGCTCTGCTTCCTGTCTTTTCTTCAGTGGCACTGTCTCCAGTCCAAACATCATGGCTGGTCTCACCACTGTTTTATACACTTTTCCTTTCATCCTGAAACCCTTCTATCACACAACACATCTGACATTTTTCTCCAGCCGCTCCAGCCTGCCTGGACACGCATCTTCACCTCTTTTCCTGGACTCTCCATGGCTCTGGACAGTTGACCCCAAGTACTTAAACTCCTCCACCTTCTTTATCTCTTCTCCCTGTAGCATCACCCTTGCACTTGGATCCCTCTCATTCACACACATATATTCCGTCTTGCTGCGACTGATCTTCATTCCTCTCCTTTCCAGGGCATATCTCCACATCTCTAGTTTCTCCGCCACCTGTTCCCCGTTATCGCGACAGATCGTAATGCCATCTGCAAAACATCATGGTCCAAGGAGATTCTTGTCTAACATCGTCTGTCAGCCTGTCCATCACCATAGCAAACAAGAAGGGGCTCAGAGCTGACCCCTGGTGGAGTCGCACATCCACCTTGAATTCCTCAGTCATACGGACAGCACACCTCACAACTGTCTTACAGTCATGATACATGTCTTGCACCGCTCTGACATACTTTTCCGTCACTCCAGAGTTCCTCATGCAATGCCACAGCTCTTCTCTGGGCACCCTGTCGTACGCTTTCTCCAGATCTACAAAGACACAATGCAATTCCTTCTGACCTTCTCTGTACTTCTCTATCAGCATTCTTAAAGCAAACATTACATCTGTCGTACTCTTTTTTGGCATGAAGCCATACTGCTGCTCACAAATGTTCACTTCTGCTCTTAGTCTAGCTTCAACTACTCTTTCCCAGAGTTTCATTGTATGGCTCATCAACTTTATTCCTGTGTAATTAGTACAACTCTGCACATCTCCTTTGTTCTTAAAAATGGGCACGAGTACACTTCGTCTCCATTCTTCAGGCATCTGTTCACCATCTAAGATCTTGTTGAATAACCCAGTCAGGAACACCACCGTCACCTCTCCAAGACACTTCCATACCTCGATTGGTAAATCATCAGGCCCGAGTGCCTTTCCCCCCTTCATCCTCTTCAGCGGCCTCCTCACTTCATCCTTGCTCATGCTTGCTACGTCTTGGTCCACAACAGTCACGTCTTCTACTCTTTGTTCCTTCTCATTTTCCTCATTCATCAATTCTTCAAAGTACTCTTTCCATCTTGCCATCACACTACTGGCACCTGTTAATACATTGCCATCTCTATCCTTAATCACCCGAACCTGCTGCAGATCCTTACCATCTTTTTCTCTCAGTCTCGCCAGCCTGTAAAGATCAGTCTCACCTTCCTTGATGTCCAGTCGAGCATACAAGTCATCATAGGCCTCTTGTTTGGCCTTTGCCACCTTTACTTTAACCGTGCGCTGCATCTCCTTGTACTGCTGTCCGCTCTCGTCCGTCCTCTCAGTGTCTCACTTCTTCTTTGCTAACCTCTTTCTCTGTATACACTCCTGAACGTCCCCATTCCACCACCAAGTCTCCTTATCTACATTTCTTCAACTCGATACACCAAGTACTTTCCGACCTGTGTCTCTGATTATGTTCGCTGTAGTTTGCCAGTCATCTGGAAGGACCTCTTGCCCACCCAGTGCTTGTCTTACCTCCTTCCTAAATGTCATGCAACACTCTTCCTTTTTCAACTTCCACCATTTTGTCCTCACTTCAGCCATTGGTTTCTTCATCTTCGTCACTGCCAGCGTCATCTACACAACACCAACCTATGCTGTTTGGCTACACTCTCACCAACCAACTAAATAAAAGTGCTGGACAAAATTGGTTTGTCCAGAAGTTAAGTTGACAAATATTCAAGAAAAAAAACACTCAATGTGTTGAAATAAAAGCTATTGTCTCAGTGTTTTATTGAAATGTGCCAGAAACAAGTGCACATGACACATATAACATTCATAAAAACAATGCATTGTTCCAGATGCCAAACCTAACCTTACCTGCATTTTGTGGACATTCTCATTAATTTATCAATGCGGTTTTTCACGAAATATTTATCTCCCTTTCAAGTTCTCCATTTCAATTCTTCTGGTGAAGCCTTAATGCAGCTCATGCATTCGTCTTTGCCTGGAACCTTGAGAGACCTGATGGAGTCCATCAAGGTTTTCTCCACAGCGTGGATTTCTTCTTCTGTCCACTTTTTACTTTCAATTTTACTTCTTCCTTCCCTATATATATGTATATACAGTATATAGACCCCTACCACTGTTGCTTGTCAGATGATAACTCAGTCACGGATCAAGAGAAAACAGTTTACCTTTTGTTTGCAGTGGTGGAACAGGCACCTTCTTGACGAGCAGCATCTTCCCATCTGACCTACCTGCACAAAAAAACAAGTCTCTTGTTTCTATTTCTAATTGTATTTTATTTATTGCATTCTATTTGTGATTCTATTTTATTTATTATAGTACCTATACTTGTCTGTGACTGTAATACAGTGGTACCTCGGTTCTCGACCATAATTCGTTCCAGGACCCTGTTCGAAAAGCGATTTTTTTCGAACACCAAAACCATCTCTTTGCTCCTGTCACTTGCAAGTTTACAGCGGGGGGGAGGGCTCTCCCGGCCGTTCTCCACCTGCTGTCAATTCTCTAATCACGGACACGGGGCAGTTATACGGTTCGCAATCACCTCGTCAATGCCGGATGATTGACTCACCTCGCCACCGTACTTGAACTCTTCCTTCGATGCGGGAGTGTATCCGGTCCCGTAAATTTATGTCATCTTCCGAGATTGCGTAATTTTGCACACTTGTGTGCCATTTGCGTTTTGGCGTAGTAAGCGGGTCGGATCACCCCCTGCCTTCTTACTCGCTGTGATTTGTGAATAAACATCCTGCTTGGGTAGTACGTGTCTGTTTTGGGATCCCAAACATTCCACTACGTTCCGACGAGTCAGCTGCCGTCACTCTCGCTCCGAAGGTGACAGCTACGGATGACGCGGCTACAGGATGTTCTTTTCTCTTAAAATATCTATCCAATGACACTTGCTCTCACGCCCACAGTCACATCGCTAGATTTCACAGCCTCCTTATTCTTTAATATCGTACTGATCGTAGATTTCGCCATGCTGTATTCCCTCGCCAGATCAGACAATCGCACACCTCCTTCATATTTTGCGATTATTTCTTTCTTCAATGCAATAGTTGTACGCACTACTTTTCTTTTGTCACTTTAAGCAGCACTTATTTTCTTTGAAGGCATGATTAGGGGCTAAAACTCTTCGTACACCTATATTAAACGCTAGAGCAAAACGCAGCACGTCCGCTAGCGACAACAGTTGTTCACGGAGAGAGCGATACACCCGTGCGCCGCTCAGCTCCCCACCCTCGTGTACGCACTCACGCATCGTATTGGCGTTCGAACACCGATTGATGTTCGAACGCCAAAGCAAGAATATCTCGAATATTTTGTTCAAACACCGATTTGTTCGAACTGTGAGGCGTTCGAGAACTGAGGTACCACTGTATATTAATATCATTATTATTATTATTATTATTATTTCGTCGGTGTAAGCGCTGAGTCGTACAGGAGTGGTCCATCGATGAAACAGTTTCCTCAGCCGTCATTTGTACTTCTTTGAAGGTGTCGGACGTTTCGCTGATTTGCACAGTGTGCATGCATCTGACATGCACGCACACTGTGTGTGTGTGTGTGTGTGTGTGTGGCAGCAAATTAGGGGGGCGGGGGGCTGTCTCTGTCTTACGTTTGGAAGTTTCAGGAAAGTTTTTTTTCTCCTGCAATTTGTAATCTTTGAGATAGTTTGGTGTAGTTTGCAGGCTTTCTTTCTTTCTTTTTTGGGAAGATTTTTGGCAGTTGTGGGAAAAACAATGGGTCAAGCGTGTTCAAAAACCACAACCCATCGCGATACTGAATTTATGATTAAAGAATTCCCTGACACTGAGATTTATTGTGAAATATGGATGCAAAACTATGGATTGGGTGGCACTTTGAATTTTGAGTCTCTCAAGGGGGGTTTGGGCTTGGAGGTCAGAGGTCAGAGGAGGATTTTTGCGCAGGGTCCTCCACTTCCTCCCGTGACTACTCTCTCTGCCCCCCCCCTCCCTCCAACCCCTGGCTGCTTGTGGCAGAAGACCAGATGTGTTTTCAGAAAAGGAGCAGACTGGAGCACACACGGACTCAGTCATTACAAACTGACTTAGCAAAACAACTTGTTTGTGATGATGAGGGCGACATTAGCAGTCGTACCAGAAGCAAGACAGGATGCTCTAAACAATTGTATCCATTTGAACAATTGCATCATGTTAAGGTGAATGATAATAGCGACTGTCAATTTTTTCCCTTGGTCCAAGTAGCTAACCCTAAGCCAGTTGACATTAATGACAGAACAATTCTCGTGTACTGACCCTGGTGTGATAGTGATGTGGCTGAAGCGTGCAAAGGATTAGGTGATTTTGTTGAGTATGCTAAAAACTGGACTGAAATTTTTGAGGAATTGTGTGCTTCTTACCAACTGAATGGAATTGCAATACTTTTCAGACGGTGTCTTGGTCATAATTGGAATAGAGTGAAAGGCTGTTACACTGGGAAGACCCCAACCGGTGTCAACATGTCTTACGAGGAAGCGGCTGCCCCAACGTAAGGCAGTAAGTGACAATATCAGGAAATTATGGAAAAAGACACCCAATTTCGCCATTATGCAACAATGTAGACAACGACAGGATGAAGATATTGAATCATTTAAACAAATATTTCCCCAGAATTTGACGCCAGAGATTGGAGATTTCATTCGTAAGCATTATGTACAGCACCGATCTGGGGGCCTGGTTGATCTCATGGAATGGGCCATTCATGCCCAGGAAGTGGTGAGAAAAAATGTGAGGTCACCCACCAAACAGGTGATGGCCTATGCCACGGAGGGCGTGTTGTAACAAAGTCGAAAAAAGAGCAGCTGACAACATAACGATCGATGCTACCTATGCAACAAAGTAGGACATATTGCTCGAAATAGTAAATCAAATTCACTGAGGAAGAAACAAAAGAAAGATTATCGACCTCCGGCGTACAACAAACAATATGGTGAGCGGCAGGACAAAGCTCAACGAGATTGACGCGAGGACCCCCACTTCTTAACTGATGACGACAGTGGGGAAAAAGAATCAATAAGCCCAGTTGTAACCTTGTATTTGACAAATATATTTGCCTTAACTTTGCCAGAAAACGAAAAGCCTTATTATTGGTTAAAAATAGGAAAAAAGGATGTGAAATTTATTCAATAAATGTTGGAGTCTAATTCCTGTTTCTCTTCTGGTTCGGAGTTCAATGGAGTTTTATGATGAAATACCAGCAGGGGCGATAGATTGTGAACATAAAAGACTACTTTATTCTAGTAAAACAAATAGAAGAACATCTCTCGTCGGAGCGGGAAGCCAAGAGCAACAAGCCCGCCTCCTCAAAGTAGTTGAAACACACAGCATTTGATGACATCGTCTCGACTGAGCCTATCAGCTACGGACAAGTGTTGGGAGAACATTAGACTGAAATTAGATACTTGTTACACTCTACATACGCAACTAGTTAACTAATAAGCTACATACATCCATATAGATTAAACTAAATATGAAATAACATTGGATGTACTAAACTAAACATGATGTTTACGAATGTGTATAAAAACACTCTATCAGCCAACAAATTTCTGTGGTGTCAGCAGATGTGAAAGTTATTTTGTTAGCTATTTCTAGGCCAATAAAAAATTTAGATGAGGGACTAACACCATACAAGGTCACTATTGTCTTGAGTGGAGATTGTCCTATTAATTTGTTAGGGAGAGATATTTTAAAACAACTGCAAATAGCTTTGATACCAACAGAAGAAGGATACAAGCCAAGAAAATATCACTTTGCGGAGTCTTTCGGAGATGACGCTATGCGAGAACCGGTGAGAGTTGAACCATTAGAATTATGATTAATGACCACATTCGTGGCTGAGGATTTCCCAGAAGTCCCTGACAACCTTTGGTCACAGGGAAAACAGATGTGGGCTTACTTAAAACAGCAAAACCAGTTGAAGTACTGCCTAAAACAACTTATCGACCTAGACTAAAACAATATCCACTGAAGCAGGACGCCATTAGTTGCATCACTCCCGTAATTCGGGATATGGTGAAGGCTGGTATTTGGATTGAAGACCCGACTTGTGAATGCAATAAACCGATATTTCCTGTTAAAAGGTTGAATTGGCGGTTTGGAGAATAGTGCATGATTTACGACAGATAAATAAATCCATACAGTCACGCGTTCCGTGCGTACCACACATTATTAAACTATTTAAAACCTGTCAAAAAATGGTTTACAGTAATTGATTTGAGCAATGCTTTTTTCTCTATTCCGTTGCACAAAAATTCACGTCATTGGTTCGGATTTACATTTAATGAGAAGAAATATACATATACAAGATTGCCACAGGGGGTTACAGATAGCCCCACATTTTTTTCACAAGAAATGTTTTCATGTATTGCTGACTTCCTGACATCCTGAGACTTCGCAAATTCTTTTGTACGTTGACGACATCTTAATTGCCTAACCGACTGAAGACGAAAACAAGACTGTATCGATCGCTTTGTTCCAATATTTAGAGTACGGGTATTAAAGCGTCTTTGGAAAAGTTACAGTTTTGCCAAAAGGAAGTTGTGTTTCTAGGACACCTTTTGTCAGGACGAGGACAAGCGCTGACAATCAAAAGAAAACAGGCAATTTTGCAGGTCCCCTGACGGAAGATGAAAAAACAGATGATGACATTTTTGGGACTATGTAATAACTGCAGAACTTGGATTCCGCATGATGCACAAGTAACCCTATTCAGTGGACTGAAGAAGGCAACAAAGCCTTCACACAATTAAAAGCCAATACAAGCGTTTTGGCTCTGCCTGACTGTGACAAATTATTTGTTCAAACAGTCGACTGCAAAGACAAATTCATGACCCCTGTCCTACTACAAAAACATGGAGAAAAACTGAGACCAGTTGCATTTTATTCTAAAAGACTTGATCCGGTAGCTGCAGGCCTTCCAGTGTGTGTTAAGAGCGGTGTGTGCTGCAGCGTTAGCAGTTCAGTCGTCAGTTGAACTTATACTTTTTTATTCCACAACTCTAATGGTCCCACATTCAGTTGACTTATTAAGTACAGGGCCGAAAATGTGTGTCACCAGCACGACACCTGTCTGTCATGACCACTCTGCTGGAACAACCACACATAACAGTTTAGAGGTGCAATAGCATTAACCCGGCGACACTTGTACCTCTACCTGTTGACAGAGAACCACATTCATGCGTTGACAGAAAAAATGAGAACTGCAAGCCACGACCGGACTTTATTTACAATATTACGACAGCCAATATGCACTTTCCACACTTCACTGCTTTGCAGCGCAATGGCGACGTAGAGGGATGACTACATCGACAGGGAAGCTGGTTGAACATGTTGACTTATTGAGAGGGTTGTTAGAAGCTATCTTCCTTCCAACAACCATGGCTCTATGCAAATGTGCAGCCCACACGAAGGCTAAAGACAGGAGCTTCGGCAACGCTAGAGCGGATGCCGCCGCAAAGAAAGCTGATCTTACCACTCTCAAACTTATGAGTTTAGAGTCGCGTGAACTGATACGCACACAAGTTTTAAAAGATATGCAAGCGTTAGCCACGAAATCCGAAAAAGATCTGTGGTTGGCCGATGGTGCTAAACTTGTTGAGGGCTGTATAAAATCGATGACAAGCCATGTTTACCGAGAAACATGTTCGCTATGGTTGCTCGTTTAAGCCATGGTAGGTCACATGTATCAACAGTAGGGATGGTGTTTATAGCAGGAAAGACATTCCATTTAGGCAAAGGTTTCAATTTATATGCCAAAAAACTTTTGTCGAAGTTGTTTATTTTGTTGTAAACACAATCCACAAGGTAACATGCGACCAAAAAGAGACAAATTTCCACAGGGGTGACACCCCTTTGAAGTGATCCATATGGATTTCAACGAACTAAGCATAAGTGGTCCTTATAAATACTATTTAGTGCTCATTGATTCATTTAGCAAATAAGTAGATATCGTGCCTTTAAATAAAAAAAAATCTGATGCATTATGGGAAGGTGAAGCTTGGGCAGAAATGAATCAGACCCAGGTGCTCTATTAGCAAAATGGCTGTGCGAAATGTTAACAACAAGAGAAGTACATTCCACATGTGTACTGCCGCAGTCCGCTTTGCTCCCACAGGAGAGACTAAGACCAGGAGACGAGGTCCTGATCAAGACGATCAAGCGGAAGACGTGGTCGGCGCCAAAGTGGGAGGGGCCATTTACCGTGCTGATCACAACGCCAACTGCCATCAAAATCTCCGAAAGAGCCACCGGGGTTCACCAAAGTCATTGCAAGGTCGTTCACAAACAGGATCCTGAGTAGGTGGAAGACGGGCGGTGCCAAACCCGTACCCACAGAAGAAGCAAGTTTTGATCCTACTCACTAGCTATGGGTTGGGTCAACATTATTTTCCTGTACAGACTCGTGGGGGCCATCCAGATGACACACGTAAAGCCCCCCACTCCTCCCGCCTGCCAAACTCCACTATTCTATCCAGCGACAGCAAATAAATGCCCAAACATGGCACATCCCGTGGCCTGCCTGCCCCGACATGCTGCAGGAATAGTTTTGTTTCCCCTTGGCGTCCTAGTGAATAAAGCACGACAAAATGGAAGTGATTATCCCCATGGTTCTTGGTTTGCTCGTGTCAAGTTGAGGAAGGCTTGGACCACTGGTTGGGATTCCGTTGTGGTCCATTCCAAGCCTGACACAAAATGGGATCGGGACAGCTTTACTCAAGAAGCAGCATGAATTGTCCTCAAGATAGCTAGGGGGAACTTGTTGGGAACTGGAACTGGCACTATGACAAATATCCAACTTGCTATCATAACTCATGACGTTGCAGGATGCATGGACTTGAGGCTCTGTTCAGGGCTTCCTAAATGTAGGGGGTTAGAAACGACCTCTGTTATTGTATGTTAGTCGATTAGACTACCATGTCAGGAGAGGGTGCTACGCGCCTGTGAATGGAACAGAGGAAGGCGATGCAGGCTCAGCTCACGCATGCGCAGTTGTCATAAATGCCGTTGTGTGAAGCTGATTAACACGGTTGTCTCGTGTCGTCTTTCCTCGTTGTTCACAGGTATTCAAAATAATAAGTGTTAGACATTCTCAATATGTTAAAGTAATTGGGGACTTATTGGGCGATGCTATATATGAACCCTTGTTTTGTGGCTTTGATGAATTTGGATTTTTGGATGTCAATTGTAGTTCCCAGTACAACACACACGAGCAGGCAGACGTGCATAAGCATGTGCGAATGTGGAGGATATATACAATGTATAGATGTTGAATGTATAGATCTACACATGAATGTATTCTGATATTGAAATTGCTGAATTGATGTTTTGATGAGTAAATGGTGATAAATGCCGTTGTGTGAAGCTGATTAACACGGTTGTCTCGTGTCGTCTTTTCCTCGTCGTTCACAGTGCTACCTGCCTGTGACGCCTTTGGACCGACCCAGGTATCCCCTAGGCCTGAGGCCGGTTACAATTGGGGGATCGTCCGGGATCCGTGCCGCTAGTGGGCAGAGTGGGAGCTGCTACGAAGAGAACCTGTGCCTAAAGCTTCAGGGAAGACTGTAGTGCTGTCCGTTCTCCAGAGAGTAAAGGCTTCAGGGGCTAACGATGGCTCCCACAACTCCACAACGGGTATTGATTTTCAAGATCCAAAAGAGACTATTAGCTTTGAATGTCAATCAGCTACTAACTGTTGCCGGCGCAGTGGATGAGAGTGATACTGAGGACCTTGCGGCCCTTAGTGAACCAGAACTGTTTGATGTGATTATTGACTATGTCAGAGGTGACAAATTAAGACACATAGAAGTTGAAGGCATGTCTCAACTCCTTCACCTCGATGACATGATCAGCGAGCTCCTAGATGCCCCGCAGGAACCTACTGAGGAAGGAGCTGACCTGAGAGGAGAAGTTGAGGTTCCATATCTTCCACCGAGAGACATCCACACACCGGGCAGAAACGTCACCACTCCATCGCCATTCAGGATCATCGCCAACAGTTCAGGTGGTGCTCCTCCTGAACATGCCGGCTTATCCTCCGGTATGGGGGAGCAGGTAGTGAAGTACACAGATGTAGCTGCTCTGTTTCTACGGAGGGAGTTCAAAATTTATGGTGGTCAGATTTCTGACACCGGGTCTGAACTGTCATACAGTAGCCTGTGTAGACAAATGGATGAGGGACTACAAGAAGGGTTTAGCGAGTCTGAGGTTATCCGCACTGTGTCGAAGATAACTAAACCTGGAACATTCCGAGACATGCTAAGTGATACAGAGGGTCTCACAATGTCACAGTTAAAAACAATTCTACGATCACATATCAGAGATAAGAGCAGCTCTGAGCTCTTCAACGAACTCAGTAGCGCTCAGCAGCGAGACAGTGAGTCCCCACAGCAATTTTTATATAGACTGATGGGTTTGAAGCAAAGAATTATGTTTGAGTCACAACAACCAGGTGCAGATTTTGGTTACGATCAAAAACGTGTCCAAGGTACATTTCTGCACACACTCTATCAAGGGCTAAATGAGAAGAATTATCATGTCAGATGTGATCTCAAACCATTCCTTACCGATTTACAGGTTCGTGATGATGTCCTGTTAGTCCACAAGTGAAGAGGCTGAGAGGGTGAAACGCCTCAGTACTGTGACTAAAAATCGATCTGTGAATGTCCATGCTGCTCAAACTAATCAAACTGACCAGATTAACCAAACCAAAGTTGACTCTGAATTACAGGCTAACCGTGCTGCCATTCTCGAGCTGACTGCACGAGTGACCGCACAAACCAAACACTTTGCCCAAGTTGTTAAACCTACAGAATCGGCGCCTCAGGTAGATCCAGGTCCGTCTCTGACTCGATCCTCGACGCGACCCCAGACACCAACGAACGAGACTAGGGGCAGGTGTCAGGCCTGTGTGCGGAAGAACATTAAGAGCTGCCCTCACTGTTTCATTTGTGGTCAGGAAGGACATAGAGCTGTGGGCTGTCTGCGAAGAAAGGCACTGGGAAACGGGGAAAAGTCACTGGAGTGAGGCTTCCAGTGATCAATGCCAATGATAAGCCTCCAGTGCAAATCAACGCGGTTGAACCAGTAACATCCATAAGTCTGATGACCCAGTGTCAGTCAACATCAAAAAAACGTGTAGCACAACTAATTGGCAAGCGATGTGTGGTCTCATGTGCACTCAATGGGGTCCCACTCCAAATGCTGCTTGACTCAGGGTCTCAAGTGACCGTGGTGAGTAGGGCGTGGGTAGAGGAAGCACTGCCCAACGTAACCATTCAGCCACTTTCATCCCTATTTCCGGACCAACCGTTTGAGGTATCTGCAGCGAATGGCACAGCGGTTCCCTTTGATGGATGGGTAAATGTGGGGTTGCAGATACGGAGTGGAAGCCATGGACATGCTGACATACAAGTGCCCATACTAATCAGTACGAGTTGTGTGAACTGTCCTCTCTTAGGAAGCAATGTGATTGCAGAAATGATCAAAGAGAATAATGAACAGGTGGACATTGGAGGCATACTGAAAGAATCCATGAGTGTCAGTGAACGCACAGTAGAGACCATGATTTCTGTGCTTCAGAAATCGGGACCTGATCAGACATTCATCCAGTACCCTGTGTGTGTTGGGAAGAAGGGACTCATTATTCCTGCGGGCAAGGTATGGGAGGTGAAGTGCAGAGTCAGAGGATGGGCCAAGGGGGGAACAATGCTATTTGAGCCCAGTATAGGGAACAGCTGCCCTGAGGGGCTAGAGCCGTTCTCCTCGTTAGTACATGTACCCAGTGGGCCGACAAAAATGGTAAAAATTCCCATTTAGAATGTTAGTAAACATGACATTTATCTTCCACAGAGAACTGTTCTCGGCTCAATTGAGGAAGTTACTGGGGTCGTGCCCTTTAAGGAGTGCTCTGACAATCCAAAGCCGCTAAACAGTCCCACCGTTCAAATCTGCTCGGCTCTGACCACAGACAAGTGGCATCCTCCGGTTGACTTGTCACATCTTAAAGAGGAAGAACAGGGGATTGCCAGAGACATGTTGTATGAAGAGTCAGGTGTCTTTGCAAGAGGTGATGCTGATATAGGTTGCATTCCAAACCTGCAACTCAAGATCCAACTCACTGACAACACGCCGGTGCAAAAGCGTTACAATGCCATTCCAAAACCCCTTTATCAAGAGGTGAAAGACTATGTGCAAAACCTACTTCACCATGGTTGGATAAGAAAATCCACTTCAGCATACTCATCTCCTCTCGTCTGTGTGAGAAAAAAAAGATAAAAGGTTGCGCCTGTGCATTGACTTTAGGGAGCTAAATCACAAAACTGTCCCTGATCGTCATCCACTCCCACGCATTCAAGATTTGCTAGATAACCTGGGGGGCTGCTCTTGGTTATCAATACTTGACCAAGGCAGCGCTTACCACCAGGGCTTTGTTGATGACAGTTCCAGGCATCTAACGGCTTTCAGCACCCCTTGGGGGCTGTACGAGTGGCTCCGCCTCCCATTTGGCCTAACTAATGCGCCAGCAGCCTTTCAAAGATGTATGGAGGACGTTCTTGATGGCCTGAGGGACGAATGCTGCTCTCCTTATCTGGATGACGTCCTCTACTTTTCAAAATCATTTCATGAACACGTAGAGGACCTGAGGAAAGTGCTTAACCGGCTGCGGGAGCATGGCATAAAGCTACGTCCGAATAAATGTGAACTGTTCAAACGATAAATGAGGTACCTGGGTCGTCTCGTGTCAAGTGATGGTCTCCGCATAGACCCTAAAGACCTGGAAGCCGTTTTGCAGTTAAAAGAGAGAGAACCACGCAATGTGGGGGAAGTCAGAGCTCTATTGGGGTTCTTGGGCTACTATAAATCCTTCGTACAGGACTTTGCCAGGATTGCACGGCCGCAGTTTAAACTGGTAGAGGGGGCCACTCAGCCTGACCAGAGGCCAGTTCACAACACCGCTGCACGTCAAAGGAAAGTCACCAAGTTAGGCCAGCTTCCCTCTGGTAACCCTGTCCAGTGGGGCCCCGAACACAGTGCTGTGGTCTCTCGCCTGGTAGATATATTGACCGTTCCACCTATTTGAGCCTACCCATATTTAATCTGCCTTTTGTGTTAAATACGGACGCATCCAATGAAGGTGTGGGGGCTGTGCTTTATCAGCAGCAGGGAGATAAACTTCGCGTTGTGGCTTATGGATCCAGAACACTCTCACCTTCAGAGAAAAATTATCATCTCCATTCTGGAAAACTTGAGTTTCTGCCGTTGAAGTGGGCAATCTGCGACAAATTTCGACATTATCTCTTTTATGCACCCACATTCACTGTGTACACGGACAATAACCCCCTCGCGTACGTCCTAAGCACGGCCAAACTCAATGCTGCCGGACATCGCTGGGTGGGTGAATTGGCGGATTTTCCACTTCACAATAAAGTACAGGCCAGGCAAGGCGAATGCTGATGCCGACACACTGTCGCGTTATCCAGTTAAGCTGGAGGGACGCACAGAGGAGTACACTGAAACTTTGCCCCCAGATGTGGTTTCCACCATATGGCAGGGGGACAAGGCTGTGGCTGAGGAGGATGTGCCATGGATGGCTGTGTTGCAACTCACCTCTGATGGTGAGGATTTTCTTCCGGTGACAGTCCCCGTTATCACTCCAGATGATATCAGAGCTGCTCAGGAAGAGGATGCGTCAATCTCTGAGGTAATGACACTGAAGAGAAGGGGATGGAACCCCAATGACAAAGATAATAGACAAATGGGACCAGAGGCAAGGAGACTGGTACACGAATGGAATAGACTGAAACTGGACAAGGGAATTTTATACAGGCAGGCGGGGAAATGCAAACAGCTCGTTCTCCCTAATAAGCTGAAGTTGACTGTGCTCAAACACCTGCATGATGACATTCGTCATGTTGGAGCTGACAAGGTGATCAACCTTGCCAGACACAGGTTCTATTGGCCATTCATGCAACACGAAATAGAAAACTACGTAATTCGCCAGTGTTCCTGCATTAAACAGAAACGACCCACCATTCCGGAAAAAGCACCCATGGGCAACATCACTACTAGTGCCTCATTTGAGCTCATTTCGATTGATTATCTCCATCTGGAGCCAAGTAAAGGAGGCTATGAGTATATTCTAGTCCTGGTAGACCACTTTACTCGTTTCGCACAAGCCTACCCGACTAAGAATAAGTCAGGCAATGTTGCTGCTGAGAAAATCTTCAGTGATTTTATTCCACGGTTCTCTTACCCAGAGAGACTACATCATGATCAAGGTCGGGAGTTTGAAAACAGTCTATTCCAGCGGCTTCAACAGTTGTCTGGCATTGCGCATTCCCGAACTACCCCATACCATCCGCAGAGCAACCCTGTACAACGTCTGAATAGAACACTGTTACAAATGCTACGCACTCTCCAAGAAGAAAGGAAGGCTGAGTGGAAAGACTATTTGCCTCATGTAGTTCATGCGTACAACTGTACAAGACATGAGTCCACTGGCTATTCACCGTTCTTCCTCCTCTATGGAAGGTCTCCCCGGTTGCCCATCGACTTAGTTTTTTGGTCTGACAGCTGACGAAGAAGTAAAAGCCGACAGGAATATGCACGTAAGTGGGCCTGTTGAATGCAAGATGCTTACAGAATTGCCTCCGAGAACAGTCAAAAGAGCTCTGAAAAAAGGAAGAAATTCTATGACTGTGGTCTTAAAGGCATTGCACTCCAGCCAGGGGATCGTGTACTTGTCAGGAACCTATCTGAGAGGGGTGGACCTGGCAAGCTCCGGGCTTACTGGGAGGAAAAAGTCCACAGGGTCACTGAAAGAGTGGGAGATGGACCAGTGTACAAGGTTCGGGCAGAAAACGGAGACAAAACTACCCGTGTGTTGCATCGTAATCTCCTAATGTCTGTCAATGATTTGCCAGTTGAACAGCCCCGTAGGGTGAAAAATAAACAGAAAAAACAGCTAGACAGACAGACTTATAGCAGGGAAGCAGTTGGGCAGGAGTCTGGATATTCAGATGAAGAGGAGGGATGTTCATACAATCTCCGACGGTTACCTGTGTATACAAGGAAGACAGTCAGTCATCAGGCGTCTCAACCTGGACCGCACAATTTAAGAGCTGTGGCATCAGAATTCACCCCCAGGCACAAACTACGGAACCAGAGGATGGGCAGCAGCTAGAGCAAGCGTTTCCATTGGTCGTACCAGCATCAATACCAAAACCAACACCAGCTGACAGCCTGCCTGCTGAGGGAAGCCCGGAACAACTTGTAATGGATGACAATGAGGGGGATGCAGGAGCGCCGGCGGAGTTGGTGGAATCGGACACTGCGTCACAAAGTGGAATGGAATCGCTGACACGAAGGTCTACTCGTACTCTAAGACCCAGAGAGATAATCACATATGAACACTTGGGTCATCCATCATACCAGGCCTGGAGACCTGGGGTAAATGTGTTGTATACTTGCATGCCTTACCCCACGACTCATTATCTAGTGCGACCTGAACACTATTGCTACCCTACCCCGACGGTATGGACTTGAATGTAGTTGCATTTGAATGTAATTGACACCACCCGACGGAGACCAGACAGATGACTGTGCTTCTACTGGTACTGGACTACTTGTTGGTATAGTCAAGATGTCGGGGGACATCTTTTGAAACAGGGGAGAGTGTAGGGGGTTAGAAACGACCTCTGTTATTGTATGTTAGTCGATTAGACTACCAAGTCAGGAGAGGGCGCTACGCGCCTGTGAATGGAACAGAGGAAGGCGATGTAGGCTCAGCTCACGCATGCGCAGTTGTCATAAATGCCGTTGTGTGAAGCTGATTAACACGGTTGTCTCATGTCGTCTTTCCTCGTTGTTCACAGGTATTCAAAATAATAAGTGTTAGACATTCTCAAGATGTTAAAGTAATTGGGGACTTATTGGGCGATGCTATATGTTTGTGGCTTTGATGAATATTTTGTGGCTTTGATGAATTTGGATTTTTGGATGTCAATTGTAGTTCCCAGTACAACACACACAAGCGGGCAGACGTGCATAAGCATGTGCGAATGTGGAGGATATATACAATGTATAGATGTTGAATGTATAGATCTACACATGAATGTATTCTGATATTGAAATTGCTGAATTGATGTTTTGATGAGTAAATGGCCGTGGAATAAAATCACTGAAGATTTTCTCAGCAGCAACATTGCCTGACTTATTCTTAGTCGGGTAGGCTTGTGCGAAACGAGTAAAGTGGTCTACCAGGACTAGAATATACTCATAGCCTCCTTTACTTGGCTCCAGATGGAGATAATCAATCGAAATGAGCTCAAATGGGGCACTAGTAGTGATGTTGCCCATGGGTGCTTTTTCCGGAATGGTGGGTCGTTTCTGTTTAATGCAGGAACACTGACGAATTACGTAGTTTTCTATTTCGTGTTGCATGAATGGCTAATTAGTACCTATGCTCGTCTGTGACTGTAAAGTATCCTTGAGAGCTTTGAAAGGCGCTTAAAATGTAATGTATTATTATTATTATTATAAATGCCGTTGTGTGAAGCTGATTAACACGATTGTCTCGTGTCGTCTTTCCTCGTCGTTCACCGTGCTACCTGCCTGTGACGCCTTTGGACCGACCCAGGTATCCCTTAGGCCTGAGGCCGGTTACATGAACATCACATTGGTTTTCCCGTAACTATATGCATTATGTCATCTGTGGCATCACCAGTCGTGACGTCGCCTGCTGACAACACTGCCCAGGGCCCAGGTGTCATTGACGTATTATATCAACCGTTTGCAGGAGAAAGACATGACTGGAATCCGTTATTATCAAACACGTGGTACCGTTATGATCCACTCATTGCGAAGCAAAATAGAACACGTAATTGTTTTGTATGGTCGTATATGCCTCATTCTGTGATACAACACCGCGTGCATATTTATTTGTTAATATCTTTGCATAAATCCGATGAACATTTTCCGGTTCTTCGTAATGCTTCGAAAGGAGAGATAGTTCCATGCTTAGAGACTCTTTTGGAATCAAATAACCAAGTTATGACCGAGAGCGGATTGCGATTACCATTATGCGTTACAATGTACAGTACGGGTCAAAATGTGGGTTTTATAGATGAGGATAGATGTTTATATGTGCCGCTAAACAGTAATGTCACCGTTTTGGCCGTATCTTCGTATCTTTGGTGGTTATGCATTTAAAAGTAATTTATTTTCTTCCCCCACGAGCCTACGGTCTGTGCGCACCTGTTACTGTGACCGACAATAATTTCATCGTCACCAGTCGTCCAGCACACCATCATGTTAAGAGAACAGCATCGTTTAAGCCCCATGACTCCATCTGGGGGACTGATGTTCCAGAATAGTTCAAATATCATAGCACCAGTAGTAAGATAATGTTAGCTATTTTTCCGCAAATTGGAGTGGCCAAAAACATGCTACGAATTGAAACTATTGATTACAGATTTCAAATCAGAATCAGAATCAGAATACCTTTATTCGTCCCGCAATGGGGAAATTTGCAGTCCACAGCAGCAATTGAAGAGGGATGGGGTTGGGGTGGGAGTGAAAGGATAGAAAACAAGATATTCTAAGCATAACAAAATAAAAATGTCAACTGTATACTGTGCAAATGTAGATGTGCAAAAACTGTTCTATAAACAAGACTGTACATAGTGCAGAATCAAGAAATGCATTTAGATATATTGCAACAACCCATATTTACAAGTGTCCAGTTTTTTTTGTTTTTTTTCACATGTGATCATTGGGAATTGTGAAGCCTGACAGCAGTCGGTAGGAACGAGCGGCGGTACCTCTCCTTCTTGCAGCGCGGGTGTAATAGTCTCTGGCTAAAGGAGCTACCCAGAGCTGTCAGGATGGGCAAGAGGGGGTGGGAGGGGCTGTCCGTCATAGCTTTTAGTTTAGCTAGCGTCCGTCTGTTGCCCACCTCCTCTAGAGAGTCCAGCGAGCAGCCCACGACAGAACTGGCCCGCTTGACAAAGTGCTCCAGTCTTTTTCTGTCCCGGGTGGTGATGCTGCCTGACCAGCAGACAATGCCATAGTGGATGGCTGATGCCACCACAGAGTCATAGAAAGTCTTTAGGAGTGACCCCTGAACTCCAAAAGACCTCAGTTTCCTGAGGAGGAAGAGGCGACTCTGTCCCTTTTTGATTAGGGCATCCGTGTTTGTTGTCCAGTCCAGTTTATTGTTGAGAGTAACACCCAGGTACTTGTAGGAGGTCACCCTCTCAATGTCCGAACCCTGGATGTTCAATGGTGCAGGTGACGATTGTTTCCTGCAGAAGTCCACCCCCAGCTCCTTGGTTTTGCCGGTGTTGATCTGGAGGTGATTCTGCTGGCACCAGTCCACAAAGTCCTTTGTCAGTCCCCTGTACTCCCTATCGTCTCCCTCTGTAATGAGGCCAACAATAGCTGAATCGTCAGAGAACTTCTGAAGGTGGCAGGTTGGGGTGTTGTAATTGAAGTCCGAGGTGTAGAGGGTGAAGAGGAATGGAGCCAGGACTGTTCCCTGCGGCGCTCCGGTGCTGCAGAGAAGCCTGCCCGACTCACAGTTCTTTACTCTCGCGTACTGTGGCCTGTTTGTGAGGTAATCTGTAATCCAGGATGTGAGGTGATGGTCGACTCCGGCATGCCGCAGCTTGTCCCCCAGTAGACTTGGCTGGATGGTGTTGAAGGCACTGGAGAAATCGAAGAATGTGATCCTCACCGTGCTCCCAGCATTCTCCAGGTGCAGCAACGCCGTATGGAGGAGGTAGATGATGGCATCCTCCACACCGATGCTGGGCTGGTAGGCAAACTGTAGCGGGTCCAGCGATGAGCTTGCCAGCGGTCACAGGTGGGCGAGGACGAGTCTCTCCAGCGTCTTCATCAGGTGAGACGTCAGCGCCACCGGTCTGTAGCTGTTGAGCTCTTTGGGGTTGGCAATCTTGGGCACTGGGACCAGGCATGACGTTTTCCACAGCTGTGGAACTCTGCCCAGCTTCAGGCTCAGGTTGAACAAGTGCTGGACAATGACACACAGCTGGTCGGAGCAGGTCTTGAGGAGTCGGGAACTGATATCATCCGGACCTGCTGCCTTCCTCACCTGCATCCTCCTCAGTTGGTTCCTCACCTGCGCAGTTGTGACAGACAGGCAGGAACCAGGAGGCAGAGTGGCGGCTGAGGGTGTGGCAATGGTTGGGAGGGCAGATGTTGCTTGTGGAAAGCTGGTCGTGAGAGGGGGCAGGGAGGGTAAGGCCACAGTGAGAGTTGGTGCAGGTGCAGCTACAGGTGAAGTTGACGGTGGGCCGGGGGCGGCTAGCGTCTTGTCAAACCGATTGAAAAAGCGGTTGAGTTCATCTGCCCAGTCCTTGTCTTTTTCGTTCAATGTCACTGGGCTTTTGTGGCCTGAGATGTTTTTCAGGCCCTTCCAGACACCAGCGACATTGCTGGCTTGCAGCTGCTCCTCCATTTTCATCCTGTAGGCCTTCTTCCCCTCTCTGATCTTCCTCCTCAGTTGGATCTGCACGGCCTTCAGTTCCTCTCTGTTGCCCGACACAAAAGCCCTTTTCTTCTCCTTCAGGAGGACTTTTATGTCGGTATTAATCCATGGTTTGTTGTTGGCAAAACACCGCACAGTCCTGGTGGGTACGGTGTTTTGTTCACAAAAGTTAATGTAGTCTGTGATGGTGTTGGTGAGTGAGTCAATGTCCTCCCCATGAATCTCAGTAAAGAGCTCCCACCTGGTTGAATCAAAACAGTCCCGCAGAGCTTCTTCAGCTTCTGTGGACCATCTTTTGATCGTGCGGGTCACAGCAGGTTGCCTCTGCACAAGGGGTTTGTACACAGGCTGGAGATAAACCATATTGTGGTCTGCTCTTCCGAGAGGGGGGAGGGGGGAGGGTTTGTATGCATCCTTGGCGTTTGAATAAAATAGGTCCAATATGTTATTGTCTCTGGTGGCACAAGTTACATACTGTGTGAATGTTGGGAGGGAGGATTTCAGGGAAATGTGATTGAAGTCCCCTGAGATGATAAACAATGCGTTGGGGGACTGGGTTTGCAGCGTGTTTACAACAGATATGAGGGCATCGGAGGCAGCGCCGCCATTTGCCGTAGGGGGAATGTACGTCGTCACGGCTATGACGTGTGAGAATTCCCGTGGCAGGTAATGCGGCCGGAGGCTAACGGCTAGCAGCTCGATGTCCCGAGTGCAAAGTTTTTCCTTCACCGTGATGTGCCCAGGGTTGCACCATTTGTCATTCACAAATACAGCAATCCCCCTGATAGAGTGTTTATGCACATTAGTAAACATATTACGTTATTTCATGTTTAGATTAAGTAAACATATGTTTTTTCATGTTTAGCTTAGTATATATTATGAATTGTGCACGTTTAATTTCAGTCTAATTTAGTTAAATAAAACCATCAGTCTTATTAGTACAATAGCCGTGGAAGGAAAAGGCAGCGGCTCCAACTTCAATCTGAGACCCGCCCAACGCTGAATTGCTCGTAACCGATTGGACGGGAAAGGTCGACTTGTTCGCAACTGATTGGACAACAGATCGCCACTCTGTATGTTTAAAAACTTGGCGGAGCGGGAGCTCGTTCTCTTTTGCTCTTTCTCTTTGTTCTTTGTGCTCTTGTGCTCATGTCTTCGTCCCACCGAGACGAGAAGTGCTTTCTCTGTCTCATTAGAATAAAGTAGTTTTTTGTTCACCATCTATTGTACTTGCTGATATTTTTATCAAGTGAACTCCAGACAATGCGCGAACCAGGAAAGACAAACGAAGTTTTAACCGGACATTAATTGGCGCCAAGAAACCCGTGCCAAGTCAACCAGTCTTTGCTCGAGGACCACATTGGGCGACCAATCAAGGCGAGACGGGAGCTAAAGAAGCTCCTGGTGGTTGACCCGTTTTATGATTTTTTGACGGGGGACCCGCATTGAGATGCGCGTCAAATCTGCTCTTTGATTGGGGCGACCTACGGAAGAAACGAAGATTTTTTTCGTTCTTCACTGAAGCCTGCTCCTGCAATCCTCCGCTCGAGAGACGGAAAGAATCACAACTTTCTGGTGGCGTTGTGACTCCTCGCGTTCTGGCTGAAGGACTACACGGCAGCATTCAAAAGTTCACTAAGTAAGTAGCGCGCTAGCTAGCAGCCATTGTTTAAATGCATTGTGAGACCTCTTCTTGGCCAGAGACGGTCTTTTCCACTTGACTCACGTACGGACCGGTGTGAAGCGATTTTCGTTAGGCAAGGTGGCCAAATGAGAATACGTGTGCCGGTGGAGGAGTGCATATTAATGTGCACGAAGTATCCACACGCCGAATTGTGAATCGGAAGTTTTCCAGCGAAAGAATATTGTTCACAAGGTGGTGATAGCTGGGATTCAGTTTGTGTGGTGGACCGCTTTTATTCTGAAGAGCGGAAGTGTTTTAGGGCAGCTGCCATAGTACTGAGTCGAGAGGAAAGAAATAAGATCAAAAATACATTCTTAACTTGGTTTGTCTATGCTAGCATCGTGGCACAGAGAAAGTTCTTTGTCTCGGAGAGAAAAAAGGGTGGGGGCGAAGTCATTTGAGCCGTTGGTGTGTGTGTGTGTGCGTAAGAGCATTCCTTGTGTGTGTGCGTGAACGCGCATCCTGGCTGAGGATTGGCGCGAATCACGCCCTTTGTTCTTGGGTTTGAATCAACATCGCGAGGTGTGCTTCCTTTCTGGTGATAGCTAAAGAAGGAATTTGTTGTTGCAATCGTGAAAATGGGTGCTATTTTTTCTAAAAAGACCCCAATTCATAGGGACGTAGAGTTTATGTCCAAAAAGTTCCCAGGTAGCGAACTTTATTGCAAGAAGTGGATGGACTGTAGGACGTTCTCTGGTTCTTTACAACTCCAGCCTTTGACGGAAGTCTTGTTTCGATTGAAACTTCAGGAAGCATCCGCGATGAAAAAATCTCTTGGAAAGATACGTGCCGAGATAATTGCCTGCGAAGCTTGGATTGCGCAAGCAAAAATCAGAGAGAGAGAAATGGAAGCCAAACGGATGAAAAAAGAGGAGAAAGCGATAGTTGCAATGTCTTCCAAAGTGGGCTCTGACGATGAAACTGTGGCTTCGTCTGTTGCACATCCCAATGAAAAGTTGGTGGAAAATGGAAAGCAGCCATTGTTCCAATCCCCAGGGCTCCCCCACGGGAGGCGAGGGGGAGAGGCGGGGGGCTGCCCCGAGAAGGCGCCACGACCCCCCTCCTCCGCGGAGCTGAAGAAGGGGGAGGACGCCATTTGTTCAACCCCTGTGGGGCGGGTGGGCCCCCCTGGGTGGGCCCCCCAGGTGATGACTCCAAATGTCTGTTGGGCAGACCAGCAGAATGGAGCGCTTATGACCCCTACTGGAGGAATACGAGGATTACAACCTGAGATGGCAAATCAGATTGCTGCTGATTGTGTCTCTTCGCGTACGAGGAGCAAAGCAAATTGTTCTGGACAATTGTATCCGTTTGAAGAGTTGAATGGAATTGAAATGAATAATGGAAGCGACTGTGACGTTTTGCCACTCATTCAGGTAGCAAATCCTAATTCTTCAAGCATGCATGATCAAACTATCTTGGTTTATCGGCCATGGGGCGACAGTGATGTTGCAGAGGCGTGTAAAGGACTAGGTAATGTTGTTGAAAATGCAGAAAGATGGACTGAGAATTTTGAGGAATTATGTGCTTCTTATCAGTTGAATGGACAAGAAACACTTAAGGTTCTCAGGAGATGCTTGGGACACCATTGGAATCGGGTGAAAGGTGACTTTACTGGGAAAACATCGATGGGAACGAATATGACGTACGAGGAAGCGTCAACCCAACGGAGATTGATTTGTGAAAACATCCGAACATTATGGAAGAAAACACCAAACTTTGGCTTAATTCAGAATTGTAGACAGTTACGTGGGGAAGATATTAACATTTTTCGGGGACGCTTGGAAAATGTTTTTCGAAACCACTGCTGTATTCCTGAATCTGCTGATGAGAATTCCATATATGTCAACCAATTCAAGCAAACATTTTTGCAGAATTTGACGCCGGATATTGGAGATTTCATTCGCAAACATTATGTCCAACACCGGACTGGAAGGTTGGTTGATCTCATGGAATGGGCAATACACGCCCAAGAAGTGGTGAGAAAAAAGTGGGGAAATGGTGCAGATTCGCCGATGGAACATGTGATGGCATCTACCATGGGTAACATAATGGAGAACGTGTTATACCAGGATCGGATGAAGAGACGGATGCCGCACAATGATCGATGCTACAGTTGTGGCAGTGTAGGGCATATGGCTCGCCACTGCAAAAAGAAACCTATACCGAAAAGGAAACATGGGAAATCTTACAGACCTCCACCATATAATACGCGATATGGTGAAGGACATAAAACAAAACATTCAGATTGACGCGAGGAACCCCATTTCAACACTGATGACAACAGTCACAACAGTGAGGAATGGGAATCAATAAAACCAGTTGAAATCTTGGATTTGACTAATGTGTTTGCCTTAACCTTACCGGAAAACGAAAAACCTTATTATTGGCTAAAAATCGGGAAAAAGGATGTCAAATTTCTTTGCGATAGTGGTGCATGCAGATCAGTGTTAAGAGACACCATTCCAGGTGTCACTCCGAGTCGACAACAAATTTCTGTGGTATCTGCAGATGGGAAAGTGACATTGTTACCGATTTCCAAACCAATAAAAATTTTAGATGAGGGACTAAGTCCATACAAGGTCACTATGGTCTTGAGTGGAGAGTGTCCTATAAATTTGTTGGGGAGAGACCTGTTACAAAAATTGCAAATAGCGTTAATACCAACAGAAGAAGGGTATAAACCCAAAAAAGTGAATTTTCTGGAGTCCTTCGTAGTTGACGCTATGGGGGACCCAGTAAAGGTCGATTCACTAGAATTATGACTGATGGCCACTTTAGGGGCGGAGGACTTTCCAGACGTCCCTGCCACCCTTTGGTCATCGGGAAAAACTGATGTGGGCTTACTTAAAACAGCGAAACCAGTTGAAGTATTGCCTAAAACGACTTATCGACCAAGACTTAAACAATATCCATTAAAACAGGACGCTATTATTGGCATCACCCCTGTAATACGGGATATGGTGAAAGCTGGTATTTTGATTGAAGACCCAACTTGTGAATGTAATACACCGATATTTCCTGTTAAAAAAGTGGAATCTGGAGTTTGGAGAATGGTGCATGATTTACGACAGGTAAATAAATCCATACAATCACGTGCTCCGTGTGTGCCAGACCCGCACACATTATTGAACAGTTTAAAACCTGACAAAAAATGG
>NW_028296980.1:0-97344 GCF_051943395.1 Hippocampus bargibanti
AAGTCGGGCAGGCGGCGCTGGAGGTCGGCCTCTCTTCTCAGAGTTCCAGACCGGGCATCCACGGAGGTCTTGAGGCCGAGAGGGAACCAGCAAAGTCGGGCAGGCGGCGCTGGAGGTCGGCCTCTCTTCTCAGAGTTCCAGACCGGGCATCCACGGAGGTCTTGAGGCCGACAGGGAACCAGCAAAGTCGGGCAGGCGGCGCTGGAGGTCGGCCTCTCTTCTCAGAGTTCCAGACCGGGCATCCACGGAGGTCTTGAGGCCGACAGGGAACCAGCAAAGTCGGGCAGGCGGCGCTGGAGGTCGGCCTCTCTTCTCAGAGTTCCAGACCGGGCATCCACGGAGGTCTTGAGGCCGACAGGGAACCAGCAAAGTCGGGCAGGCGGCGCTGGAGGTCGGCCTCTCTTCTCAGAGTTCCAGACCGGGCATCCACGGAGGTCTTGAGGCCGACAGGGAACCAGCAAAGTCGGGCAGGCGGCGCTGGAGGTCGGCCTCTCTTCTCAGAGTTCCAGACCGGGCATCCACGGAGGTCTTGAGGCCGAGGGGGAACCAGCAAAGTCGGGCAGGCGGCGCTGGAGTTCGGCCTCTAACATTTCCCAAGTGATGAATATTTTCTAAGTGTCAAGCAGGTCACCCATGGAGGTGATGAGGCCGAGAGGGAACCAGCAAAGTCGGGCAGGCGGCGCTGGAGGTCGGCCTCTCTTCTCAGAGTTCCAGACCGGGCATCCACGGAGGTCTTGAGGCCGACAGGGAACCAGCAAAGTCGGGCAGGCGGCGCTGGAGGTCGGCCTCTCTTCTCAGAGTTCCAGACCGGGCATCCACGGAGGTCTTGAGGCCGACAGGGAACCAGCAAAGTCGGGCAGGCGGCGCTGGAGGTCGGCCTCTCTTCTCAGAGTTCCAGACCGGGCATCCACGGAGGTCTTGAGGCCGACAGGGAACCAGCAAAGTCGGGCAGGCGGCGCTGGAGGTCGGCCTCTCTTCTCAGAGTTCCAGACCGGGCATCCACGGAGGTCTTGAGGCCGACAGGGAACCAGCAAAGTCGGGCAGGCGGCGCTGGAGGTCGGCCTCTCTTCTCAGAGTTCCAGACCGGGCATCCACGGAGGTCTTGAGGCCGAGGGGGAACCAGCAAAGTCGGGCAGGCAGCGCTGGAGGTCGGCCTCTATTCCCAGAGTTCCAGACTGGGCATTCACGGAGGTCTTGAGGCCGACAGGGAACCAGCAAAGTCGGGCAGGCGGCGCTGGATGTCAGCCTCTATTAACAGAGTTCCAGACCGGGCATCCACGGAGGTCTTGAGGCCGAGGGGGAACCAGCAAAGTCGGGCAGGCGGCGCTGGAGGTCGGCCTCTAACATTTCCCAAGTGTTGAGTATTTTCTAAGTATAGACTTTGAATTATTTTCTAAGTGTCAAGCAGGTCAACCATGGAGGTGATGAGGCCGAGAGGGAACCAGCAAAGTCGGGCAGGCGGCGCTGGAGGTCGGCCTCTCTTCTCAGAGTTCCAGACCGGGCATCCACGGAGGTCTTGAGGCCGACAGGGAACCAGCAAAGTCGGGCAGGCGGCGCTGGAGGTCGGCCTCTCTTCTCAGAGTTCCAGACCGGGCATCCACGGAGGTCTTGAGGCCGAGGGGGAACCAGCAAAGTCGGGCAGGCGGCGCTGGAGTTCAGCCTCTAACATTTCCCAAGTAATGAATATTTTCTAAGTGTCAAGCAGGTCACCCATGGAGGTGATGAGGCCGAGAGGGAACCAGCAAAGTTGGGCAGGCGGCGCTGGAGGTCGGCCTCTGTTCTCAGAGTTCCAGACCGGGCATCCACGGAGGTCTTGAGGCCGACAGGGAACCAGCAAAGTCGGGCAGGCGGCGCTGGAGGTCGGCCTCTCTTCTCAGAGTTCCAGACCGGGCATCCACGGAGGTCTTGAGGCCGAGGGGGAACCAGCAAAGTCGGGCAGGCGGCGCTGGAGGTCGGCCTCTAACATTTCCCAAGTGATGAATATTTTCTAAGTGTCAAGCAGGTCACCCATGGAGGTGATGAGGCCGAGAGGGAACCAGCAAAGTCGGGCAGGCGGCGCTGGAGGTCGGCCTCTCTTCTCAGAGTTCCAGACCGGGCATCCACGGAGGTCTTGAGGCCGACAGGGAACCAGCAAAGTCGGGCAGGCGGCGCTGGAGGTCGGCCTCTCTTCTCAGAGTTCCAGACCGGGCATCCACGGAGGTCTTGAGGCCGACAGGGAACCAGCAAAGTCGGGCAGGCGGCGCTGGAGGTCGGCCTCTCTTCTCAGAGTTGCAGACCGGGCATCCACGGAGGTCTTGAGGCCGACAGGGAACCAGCAAAGTCGGGCAGGCGGCGCTGGAGGTCGGCCTCTCTTCTCAGAGTTCCAGACCGGGCATCCACGGAGGTCTTGAGGCCGAGGGGGAACCAGCAAAGTCGGGCAGGCGGCGCTGGAGGTCGGCCTCTATTCCCAGAGTTCCAGACCGGGCATCCACGGAGGTCTTGAGGCCGACAGGGAACCAGCAAGTCGGGCAGGCGGCGCTGGAGGTCGGCCTCTATTAACAGAGTTCCAGACAGGGCATCCACGGAGGTATGAGGCCGAGGGGGAACCAGCAAAGTTGGGCAGGCGACCGGGCATCCACGGAGGTCTTGAGGCCGAGGGGGAACCAGCAAAGTCGGGCAGGCGGCGCTGGAGGTCGGCCTCTAACATTTCCCAACATGAATATTTTCTAAGTGTCAAGCAGGGCATCCATGGAGGTGATGAGGCCGAGAGGGAACCAGCAAAGTTGGGCAGGCGGCGCTGGAGGTCGGCCTCTCTTCTCAGAGTTCCAGACCGGGCATCCACGGAGGTCTTGAGGCCGAGGGGGAACCAGCAAAGTCGGGCAGGCGGCGCTGGAGTCGGCCTCTAACATTTCCCAAGTGATGAATATTTTCTAAGTGTCAAGCAGGTCACCCATGGAGGTGATGAGGCCGAGAGGGAACCAGCAAAGTTGGGCAGGCGGCGCTGGAGGTCGGCCTCTCTTCTCAGAGTTCCAGACCGGGCATCCACGGAGGTCTTGAGGCCGACAGGGAACCAGCAAAGTCGGGCAGGCGGCGCTGGAGGTCGGCCTCTCTTCTCAGAGTTCCAGACCGGGCATCCACGGAGGTCTTGAGGCCGACAGGGAACCAGCAAAGTCGGGCAGGCGGCGCTGGAGGTCGGCCTCTCTTCTCAGAGTTCCAGACCGGGCATCCACGGAGGTCTTGAGGCCGACAGGGAACCAGCAAAGTCGGGCAGGCGGCGCTGGAGGTCGGCCTCTCTTCTCAGAGTTCCAGACCGGGCATCCACGGAGGTCTTGAGGCCGACAGGGAACCAGCAAAGTCGGGCAGGCGGCGCTGGAGGTCGGCCTCTATTCTCAGAGTTCCAGACCGGGCATCCACGGAGGTCTTGAGGCCGACAGGGAACCAGCAAAGTCGGGCAGGCGGCGCTGGATGTCAGCCTCTATTAACAGAGTTCCAGACCGGGCATCCACGGAGGTCTTGAGGCCGAGGGGGAACCAGCAAAGTCGGGCAGGCGGCGCTGGAGGTCGGCCTCTCTTCTCAGAGTTCCAGACCGGGCATCCACGGAGGTCTTGAGGCCGAGGGGGAACCAGCAAAGTCGGGCAGGCGGCGCTGGAGGTCGGCCTCTAACATTTCCCAAGTAATGAATATTTTCTAAGTGTCAAGCAGGTCACCCATGGAGGTGATGAGGCCGAGAGGGAACCAGCAAAGTCGGGCAGGCGGCGCTGGAGGTCGGCCTCTCTTCTCAGAGTTCCAGACCGGGCATCCACGGAGATCTTGAGGCCGAGGGGGAACCAGCAAAGTCGGGCAGGCGGCGCTGGAGTTCAGCCTCTAACATTTCCCAAGTAATGAATATTTTCTAAGTGTCAAGCAGGTCACCCATGGAGGTGATGAGGCCGAGACGGAACCAGCAAAGTTGGGCAGGCGGCGCTGGAGGTCGGCCTCTGTTCTCAGAGTTCCAGACCGGGCATCCACGGAGGTCTTGAGGCCGACAGGGAACCAGCAAAGTCGGGCAGGCGGCGCTGGAGGTCGGCCTCTCTTCTCAGAGTTCCAGACCGGGCATCCACGGAGGTCTTGAGGCCGACAGGGAACCAGCAAAGTCGGGCAGGCGGCGCTGGAGGTCGGCCTCTCTTCTCAGAGTTGCAGACCGGGCATCCACGGACGTCTTGAGGCCGAGGGGGAACCAGCAAAGTCGGGCAGGCAGCGCTGGAGGTCAGCCTCTATTCCCAGAGTTCCAGACTGGGCATTCACGGAGGTCTTGAGGCCGACAATGAACCAGCAAAGTCGGGCAGGCGGTGCTGGATGTCAGCCTCTATTAACAGAGTTCCAGACCGGGCATCCACGGACGTCTTGAGGCCGAGGGGGAACCAGCAAAGTCGGGCAGCCGGCGCTTAAGGTCGGCCTCTAACATTTCCCAAGTGTTGAGTATTTTCTAAGTATAGACTTTGAATTATTTTCTAAGTGTCAAGCAGGTCAACCATGGAGGTGATGAGGCCGACAGGGAACCAGCAAAGTCGGGCAGGCGGCGCTGGAGGTCGGCCTCTCTTCTCAGAGTTCAAGACCGGGCATCCACGGAGATCTTGAGGCCGACAGGGAACCAGCAAAGTCGGGCAGGCGGCGCTGGAGGTCGGCCTCTCTTCTCAGAGTTCCAGACCGGGCATCCACGGAGATCTTGAGGCCGAGGGGGAACCAGCAAAGTCGGGCAGGCGGCGCTGGAGTTCAGCCTCTAACATTTCCCAAGTAATGAATATTTTCTAAGTGTCAAGCAGGTCACCCATGGAGGTGATGAGGCCGAGACGGAACCAGCAAAGTTAGGCAGGCGGCGCTGGAGGTCGGCCTCTGTTCTCAGAGTTCCAGACCGGGCATCCACGGAGGTCTTGAGGCCGACAGGGAACCAGCAAAGTCGGGCAGGCCGCGCTGGAGGTCGGCCTCTCTTCTCTGAGTTGCAGACCGGGCATCCACGGAGGTCTTGAGGCTGACAGGGAACCAGCAAAGTCGGGCAGGCGGCGCTAGAGGACGGCCTCTAACATTTCCCAAGTGATGAATATTTTCTAAGTGTCAATTAGGTCACCCATGGAGGTGATGAGGCCGAGAGGGAACCAGCAAAGTCGGGCAGGCGGCGCTGGAGGTCGGCCTCTCTTCTCAGAGTTCCAGACCGGGCATCCACGGAGGTCTTGAGGCCGACAGGGAACCAGCAAAGTCGGGCAGGCGGCGCTGGAGGTCGGCCTCTCTTCTCAGAGTTCCAGACCGGGCATCCACGGAGATCTTGAGGCCGACAGGGTACCAGCAAAGTCGGGCAGGCGGCGCTGGAGGTCGGCCTCTCTTCTCAGAGTTGCAGACCGGGCATCCACAGAGGTCTTGAGGCTGACAGGGAACCAGCAAAGTCGGGCAGGCGGCGCTGGAGGACGGCCTCTCTTCTCAGAGTTCCAGACCGGGCATCCACGGAGGTCTTGAGGCCGAGGAGGAACCAGCAAAGTCGGGCAGGCAGCACTGGAGGTCGGCCTCTATTCCCAGAGTTCCAGACTGGGCATGCACGGAGGTCTTGAGGCCGACAGGGAACCAGCAAATTCGGTCAGGCGGCGCTGGATGTCAGCCTCTATTAACAGAGTTCCAGACCGGGCATCCACGGTTCCAGACCGGGCATCCACGGAGGTCTTGAGGCCGAGGGGGAACCAGCAAAGTTGGGCAGGCGGCGCTGGAGGTCGGCCTCTCTTCTCAGAGTTCCAGACCGGGCATCCACGGAGATCTTGAGGCCGAGGGGGAACCAGCAAAGTCGGGCAGGCGGCGCTGGAGTTCAGCCTCTAACATTTCCCAAGTAATGAATATTTTCTAAGTGTCAAGCAGGTCACCCATGGAGGTGATGAGGCCAAGAGGGAACCAGCAAAGTCGGGCAGGCGGCGCTGGAGGTCGGCCTCTCTTCTCAGAGTTCCAGACCGGGCATCCACGGAGATCTTGAGGCCGAGGGGGAACCAGCAAAGTCGGGCAGGCGGCGCTGGAGGTCGGCCTCTCTTCTCAGAGTTCCAGACCGGGCATCCACGGAGATCTTGAGGCCGAGGGGGAACCAGCAAAGTCGGGCAGGCGGCGCTGGAGTTCAGCCTCTAACATTTCCCAAGTAATGAATATTTTCTAAGTGTCAAGCAGGTCACCCATGGAGGTGATGAGGCCGAGAGGGAACCAGCAAAGTTGGGCAGGCGGCGCTGGAGGTCGGCCTCGTTCTCAGAGTTCCAGACCGGGCATCCACGGAGGTCTTGAGGCCGACAGGGAACCAGCAAAGTCGGGCAGGCGGCGCTGGAGGTCGGCCTCTCTTCCAGAGTTCCAGACCGGGCATCCACGGAGGTCTTGAGGCCGACAGGGAACCAGCAAAGTCGGGCAGGCGGCGCTGGAGGTCGGCCTCTCTTCTCAGAGTTCCAGACCGGGCATCCACGGAGGTCTTGAGGCCGACAGGGAACCAGCAAAGTCGGGCAGGCGGCGCTGGAGGTCGGCCTCTCTTCTCAGAGTTCCAGACCGGGCATCCACGGAGGTCTTGAGGCCGAGGGGGAACCAGCAAAGTCGGGCAGGCAGCGCTGGAGGTCGGCCTCTATTCCCAGAGTTCCAGACTGGGCATCCACGGAGGTCTTGAGGCCGACAGGGAACCAGCAAAGTCGGGCAGGCGGCGCTGGATGTCAGCCTCTATTAACAGAGTTCCAGACCGGGCATCCACGGAGGTCTTGAGGCCGAGGGGGAACCAGCAAAGTCGGGCAGGCGGCGCTGGAGGTCGGCCTCTAACATTTCCAAGTGTTGAGTATTTTCAAGTATAGACTTTGAATATTTTCTAAGTGTCAAGCAGGTCACCCATGGAGGTGATGAGGCCGAGAGGGAACCAGCAAAGTCGGGCAGGCGGCGCTGGAGGTCGGCCTCTCTTCTCAGAGTTCCAGACCGGGCATCCACGGAGGTCTTGAGGCCGAGGGGGAACCAGCAAAGTCGGGCAGGCGGCGCTGGAGTTCAGCCTCTAACATTTCCCAAGTAATGAATATTTTCTAAGTGTCAAGCAGGTCACCCATGGAGGTGATGAGGCCGAGAGGGAACCAGCAAAGTTGGGCAGGCGGCGCTGGAGGTCGGCCTCTCTTCTCAGAGTTCCAGACCGGGCATCCACGGAGGTCTTGAGGCCGACAGGGAACCAGCAAAGTCGGGCAGGCGGCGCTGGAGGTCGGCCTCTCTTCTCAGAGTTCCAGACCGGGCATCCACGGAGGTCTTGAGGCCGACAGGGAACCAGCAAAGTCGGGCAGGCGGCGCTGGAGGTCGGCCTCTCTTCTCAGAGTTCCAGACCGGGCATCCACGGAGGTCTTGAGTCTTGACAGGGAACCAGCAAAGTCGGGCAGGCGGCGCTGGAGGTCGGCCTCTCTTCTCAGAGTTCCAGACCGGGCATCCACGGAGGTCTTGAGGCCGAGGGGGAACCAGCAAAGTCGGGCAGGCGGCGCTGGAGGTCGGCCTCCTTCTCAGAGTTCCAGACCGGGCATCCACGGAGGTCTTGAGGCCGACAGGGAACCAGCAAAGTCGGGCAGGCGGCGCTGGAGGTCGGCCTCTATTTCCCAGAGTTCCAGACTAAGTGGCATCCACGGAGGTCTTGAGGCCGACAGGGAACCAGCAAAGTCGGGCAGGCGGCGCTGGAGGTCGGCCTCTCTTCTCAGAGTTCCAGACCGGGCATCCACGGAGGTCTTGAGGCCGACAGGGAACCAGCAAAGTCGGGCAGGCGGCGCTGGAGGTCGGCCTCTCTTCTCAGAGTTCCAGACCGGGCATCCACGGAGGTCTTGAGGCCGAGGGGGAACCAGCAAAGTCGGGCAGGCGGCGCTGGAGTTCGGCCTCTAACATTTCCCAAGTGATGAATATTTTCTAAGTGTCAAGCAGGTCACCCATGGAGGTGATGAGGCCGAGAGGGAACCAGCAAAGTCGGGCAGGCGGCGCTGGAGGTCGGCCTCTCTTCTCAGAGTTCCAGACCGGGCATCCACGGAGGTCTTGAGGCCGACAGGGAACCAGCAAAGTCGGGCAGGCGGCGCTGGAGGTCGGCCTCAGAGTTTCCAGACCGGGCATCCACGGAGGTCTTGAGGCCGACAGGGAACCAGCAAAGTCGGGCAGGCGGCGCTGGAGGTCGGCCTCTTTTCTCAGAGTTCCAGACCGGGCATCCACGGAGGTCTTGAGGCCGACAGGGAACCAGCAAAGTCGGGCAGGCGGCGCTGGAGGTCGGCCTCTCTTCTCAGAGTTCCAGACCGGGCATCCACGGAGGTCTTGAGGCCGACAGGGAACCAGCAAAGTCGGGCAGGCGGCGCTGGAGGTCGGCCTCTCTTCTCAGAGTTCCAGACCGGGCATCCACGGAGGTCTTGAGGCCGAGGGGGAACCAGCAAAGTCGGGCAGGCGGCGCTGGAGGTCGGCCTCTATTCCCAGAGTTCCAGACCGGGCATCCACGGAGGTCTTGAGGCCGACAGGGAACCAGCAAAGTCGGGCAGGCGGCGCTGGAGGTCGGCCTCTATTAACAGAGTTCCAGACCGGGCATCCACGGAGGTCTTGAGGCCGAGGGGGAACCAGCAAAGTCGGGCAGGCGGCGCTGGAGGTCGGCCTCTCTTCTCAGAGTTCCAGACCGGGCATCCACGGAGGTCTTGAGGCCGAGGGGGAACCAGCAAAGTCGGGCAGGCGGCGCTGGAGTTCAGCCTCTAACATTTCCCAAGTAATGAATATTTTCTAAAGTGTCAAGCAGGTCACCCATGGAGGTGATGAGGCCGAGAGGGAACCAGCAAAGTCGGGCAGGCGGCGCTGGAGGTCGGCCTCTCTTCTCAGAGTTCCAGACCGGGCATCCACGGAGATCTTGAGGCCGAGGGGGAACCAGCAAAGTCGGGCAGGCGGCGCTGGAGTTCAGCCTCTAACATTTCCCAAGTAATGAATATTTTCTAAGTGTCAAGCAGGTCACCCATGGAGGTGATGAGGCCGAGACGGAACCAGCAAAGTTGGGCAGGCGGCGCTGGAGGTCGGCCTCTGTTCTCAGAGTTCCAGACCGGGCATCCACGGAGGTCTTGAGGCCGACAGGGAACCAGCAAAGTCGGGCAGGCGGCGCTGGAGGTCGGCCTCTCTTCTCAGAGTTCCAGACCGGGCATCCACGGAGGTCTTGAGGCCGACAGGGAACCAGCAAAGTCGGGCAGGCGGCGCTGGAGGTCGGCCTCTCTTCTCAGAGTTGCAGACCGGGCATCCACGGAGGTCTTGAGGCCGAGGGGGAACCAGCAAAGTCGGGCAGGCAGCGCTGGAGGTCGGCCTCTATTCCCAGAGTTCCAGACTGGGCATTCACGGAGGTCTTGAGGCCGACAGGGAACCAGCAAAGTCGGGCAGGCGGTGCTGGATGTCAGCCTCTATTAACAGAGTTCCAGACCGGGCATCCACGGAGGTCTTGAGGCCGAGGGGGAACCAGCAAAGTCGGGCAGGCGGCGCGGCGCTTAAGGTCGGCCTCTAACATTTCCCAAGTGTTGAGTATTTTCTAAGTATAGACTTTGAATTATTTTCTAAGTGTCAAGCAGGTCAACCATGGAGGTGATGAGGCCCAGGGAACCAGCAAAGTCGGGCAGGCGGCGCTGGAGGTCGGCCTCTCTTCTCAGAGTTCAGACCGGGCATCCACGGAGGTCTTGAGGCCGACAGGGAACCAGCAAAGTCGGGCAGGCGGCGCTGGAGGTCGGCCTCTCTTCTCAGAGTTCCAGACCGGGCATCCACGGAGGTCTTGAGGCCGAGGGGGAACCAGCAAAGTCGGGCAGGCGGCGCTGGAGTTCAGCCTCTAACATTTCCCAAGTAATGAATATTTTCTAAGTGTCAAGCAGGTCACCCATGGAGGTGATGAGGCCGAGAGGGAACCAGCAAAGTCGGGCAGGCGGCGCTGGAGGTCGGCCTCTCTTCTCAGAGTTCCAGACCGGGCATCCACGGAGGTCTTGAGGCCGACAGGGAACCAGCAAAGTCGGGCAGGCGGCGCTGGAGGTCGGCCTCTCTTCTCAGAGTTCCAGACCGGGCATCCACGGAGGTCTTGAGGCCGACAGGGAACCAGCAAAGTCGGGCAGGCGGCGCTGGAGGTCGGCCTCTAACATTTCCCAAGTGATGAATATTTTCTAAGTGTCGGGCAGGTCACCCATGGAGGTGATGAGGCCGAGAGGGAACCAGCAAAGTCGGGCAGGCGGCGCTGGAGGTCGGCCTCTCTTCTCAGAGTTCCAGACCGGGCATCCACGGAGGTCTTGAGGCCGACAGGGAACCAGCAAAGTCGGGCAGGCGGCGCTGGAGTCGGTCAGAGCCTCATCCACGGAGGTCTTGAGGCCGACAGGGAACCAGCAAAGTCGGGCAGGCGGCGCTGGAGCCTCTCTTCTCAGAGTTCCAGACCGGGCATCCACGGAGGTCTTGAGGCCGACAGGGAACCAGCAAAGTCGGGCAGGCGGCGCTGGAGGTCGGCCTCTCTTCTCAGAGTTCTCAGAGTTCCAGACCGGGCATCCACGGAGGTCTTGAGGCCGAGGGGAACCAGCAAAGTCGGGCAGGCGGCGCTGGAGGTCGGGAACCAGGCTTGAGGCCGAAGGGAACCAGCAAAGTCGGGCAGGCGGCGCTGGAGGTCGGCCTCTCTTCTCAGAGTTCCAGACCGGGCATCCACGGAGGTCTTGAGGCCGACAGGGAACCAGCAAAGTCGGGCAGGCGGCGCTGGAGGTCGGCCTCTATTCCCAGAGTTCCAGACCGGGCATCCACGGAGGTCTTGAGGCCGACAGGGAACCAGCAAAGTCGGGCAGGCGGCGCTGGAGGTCGGCCTCTCTTCTCAGAGTTCCAGACCGGGCATCCACGGAGGTCTTGAGGCCGAGGGGGAACCAGCAAAGTCGGGCAGGCGGCGCTGGAGTTCGGCCTCTAACATTTCCCAAGTGATGAATATTTTCTAAGTGTCAAGCAGGTCACCCATGGAGGTGATGAGGCCGAGAGGGAACCAGCAAAGTCGGGCAGGCGGCGCTGGAGGTCGGCCTCTCTTCTCAGAGTTCCAGACCGGGCATCCACGGAGGTCTTGAGGCCGACAGGGAACCAGCAAAGTCGGGCAGGCGGCGCTGGAGGTCGGCCTCTCTTCTCAGAGTTCCAGACCGGGCATCCACGGAGGTCTTGAGGCCGAGGGGGAACCAGCAAAGTCGGGCAGGCGGCGCTGGAGTTCGGCCTCTAACATTTCCCAAGTAATGAATATTTTCTAAGTGTCAAGCAGGTCACCCATGGAGGTGATGAGGCCGAGAGGGAACCAGCAAAGTCGGGCAGGCGGCGCTGGAGGTCGGCCTCTCTTCTCAGAGTTCCAGACCGGGCATCCACGGAGGTCTTGAGGCCGACAGGGAACCAGCAAAGTCGGGCAGGCGGCGCTGGAGGTCGGCCTCTCTTCTCAGAGTTCCAGACCGGGCATCCACGGAGGTCTTGAGGCCGACAGGGAACCAGCAAAGTCGGGCAGGCGGCGCTGGAGGTCGGCCTCTAACATTTCCCAAGTGATGAATATTTTCTAAGTGTCAATTAGGTCACCCATGGAGGTGATGAGGCCGAGAGGGAACCAGCAAAGTCGGGCAGGCGGCGCTGGAGGTCGGCCTCTCTTCTCAGAGTTCCAGACCGGGCATCCACGGAGGTCTTGAGGCCGACAGGGAACCAGCAAAGTCGGGCAGGCGGCGCTGGAGGTCGGCCTCTCTTCTCAGAGTTCCAGACCGGGCATCCACGGAGGTCTTGAGGCCGACAGGGAACCAGCAAAGTCGGGCAGGCGGCGCTGGAGGTCGGCCTCTCTTCTCAGAGTTGCAGACCGGGCATCCACGGAGGTCTTGAGGCCGACAGGGAACCAGCAAAGTCGGGCAGGCGGCGCTGGAGGTCGGCCTCTCTTCTCAGAGTTCCAGACCGGGCATCCACGGAGGTCTTGAGGCCGAGGGGGAACCAGCAAAGTCGGGCAGGCAGCGCTGGAGGTCGGCCTCTATTCCCAGAGTTCCAGACTGGGCATCCACGGAGGTCTTGAGGCCGACAGGGAACCAGCAAAGTCGGGCAGGCGGCGCTGGATGTCAGCCTCTATTAACAGAGTTCCAGACCGGGCATCCACGGAGGTCTTGAGGCCGAGGGGGAACCAGCAAAGTCGGGCAGGCGGCGCTGGAGTTCAGCCTCTAACATTTCCCAAGAAATGAATATTTTCTAAGTGTCAAGTCAAGCAGGTCACCCATGGAGGTGATGAGGCCAAGAGGGAACCAGCAAAGTCGGGCAGGCGGCGCTGGAGGTCGGCCTCTCTTCTCAGAGTTCCAGACCGGGCATCCACGGAGATCTTGAGGCCGAGGGGGAACCAGCAAAGTCGGGCAGGCGGCGCTGGAGGTCGGCCTCTCTTCTCAGAGTTCCAGACCGGGCATCCACGGAGATCTTGAGGCCGAGGGGGAACCAGCAAAGTCGGGCAGGCGGCGCTGGAGTTCAGCCTCTAACATTTCCCAAGTAATGAATATTTTCTAAGTGTCAAGCAGGTCACCCATGGAGGTGATGAGGCCGAGACGGAACCAGCAAAGTTAGGCAGGCGGCGCTGGAGGTCGGCCTCTGTTCTCAGAGTTCCAGACCGGGCATCCACGGAGGTCTTGAGGCCGACAGGGAACCAGCAAAGTCGGGCAGGCGGCGCTGGAGGTCGGCCTCTCTTCTCAGAGTTCCAGACCGGGCATCCACGGAGGTCTTGAGGCCGACAGGGAACCAGCAAAGTCGGGCAGGCGGCGCTGGAGGTCGGCCTCTCTTCTCAGAGTTGCAGACCGGGCATCCACGGAGGTCTTGAGGCCGAGGGGGAACCAGCAAAGTCGGGCAGGCAGCGCTGGAGGTCGGCCTCTATTCCCAGAGTTCCAGACTGGGCATTCACGGAGGTCTTGAGGCCGACAATGAACCAGCAAAGTCGGGCAGGCGGTGCTGGATGTCAGCCTCTATTAACAGAGTTCCAGACCGGGCATCCACGGACGTCTTGAGGCCGAGGGGGAACCAGCAAAGTCGGGCAGCCGGCGCTTAAGGTCGGCCTCTAACATTTCCCAAGTGTTGAGTATTTTCTAAGTATAGACTTTGAATTATTTTCGAAGTGTCAAGCAGGTCAACCATGGAGGTGATGAGGCCGAGAGGGAACCAGAAAAGTTGGGCAGGTGGCGCTGGAAGTCGGCCTCTCTTCTCAGAGTTCCAGACCGGGCATCCACGGAGGTCTTGAGGCCGAAGGGGAACCAGGAAAGTCGGGCAGCCGGCGCTGGAGTTCAGCCTCTAACATTTCCCAAGTAATGAATATTTTCTAAGTGTCAAGCAGGTCACCCATGGAGGTGATGAGGCCGAGACGGAACCAGCAAAGTTGGGCAGGCGGTGCTGGAGGTCGGCCTCTGTTCTCAGAATTGCAGACCGGGCATCCACGGAGGTCTTGAGGCTGACAGGGAACCAGCAAAGTCGGGCAGGCGGCGCTGGAGGTCGGCCTCTCTTCTCAGAGAGACAGACCGGGCATCTACGGAGGTCTTGAGGCCGAGGGGGAACCAGCAAAGTTGGGCAGGCAGCGCTGGAGGTCGGCCTCTCTTCTCAGAATTGCAGACCGGGCATCCACGGAGGTCTTGAGGCTGACAGGGAACCAGCAAAGTCGGGCAGGCGGCGCTGGAGGTCGGCCTCTCTTCTCAGAGAGACAGACCGGGCATCTACGGAGGTCTTGAGGCCGAGGGGGAACCAGCAAAGTTGGGCAGGCAGCGCTGGAGGTTGGCCTCTATTCCCAGAGTTCCAGACCGGGCATCCACGGAGCTCTTGAGGCCGAGGGGGAAACAGCAAAGTCGGGCAGGCAGCACTGGAGGTCGGCCTCTATTCCCAGAGTTCCAGACTGGGCATGCACGGAGGTCTTGAGGCCGACAGGGAACCAGCAAAGTCGGGCAGGCGGCGCTGGAGTTCAGCCTCTAACATTTCCCAAGTGATGAATATTTTCTAAGTGTCAAGCAGGTCACCCATGGAGGTGATGAGGCCAAGAGGGAACCAGCAAAGTCGGGCAGGCGGCGCTGGAGGTCGGCCTCTCTTCTCAGAGTTCCAGACCGGGCATCCACGGAGATCTTGAGGCCGAGGGGGAACCAGCAAAGTCGGGCAGGCGGCGCTTAAGGTCGGCCTCTAACATTTCCCAAGTGATGAATATTTTCTAAGTGTCAATTAGGTCACCCATGGAGGTGATGAGGCCGAGAGGGAACCAGCAATGTCGGGCAGGCGGCGCTGGAGGTCGGCCTCTCTTCTCAGAGTTGCAGACCGGGCATCCACGGATGTCTTGAGGCCGACAGGGAACCAGCAAAGTCGGGCAGGCGGCGCTGGAGGTCGGCCTCTCTTCTCAGAGTTCCAGACCGGGCATCCACGGAGGTCTTGAGGCCGAGGGGGAACCAGCAAATTCGGTCAGGCGGCGCTGGATGTCAGCCTCTATTAACAGAGTTCCAGACCGGGCATCCACGGAGGTCTTGAGGCCGAGGGGGAACCAGCAAAGTCGGGCAGGCGGCGCTGGATTTCGGCCTCTAACATTTCCTAAGAGTGTCAGACCGGGCATCCACGGAGGTCTTGAGGCCGACAGGGAACCAGCAAAGTCGGGCAGGCGGCGCTGGAGGTCGGCCTCTCTTCTCAGAGTTCCAGACCGGGCATCCACGGAGGTCTTGAGGCCGAGGGGGAACCAGCAAAGTCGGGCAGGCGGCGCTGGAGTTCGGCCTCTAACATTTCCCAAGATGAATATTTTCTAAGTGTCAAGCAGGTCACCCATGGAGGTGATGAGGCCGAGAGGGAACCAGCAAGTCGGGCAGGCGGGCGGCGCTGGACCGGGCATCCACGGAGGTCTTGAGGCCGAGGGGGAACCAGCAAAGTCGGGCAGGCGGCGCTGGAGGTCGGCCTCTCTTCTCAGAGTTCCAGACCGGGCATCCACGGAGGTCTTGAGGCCGAGGGGAACCAGCAAAGTCGGGCAGGCGGCGCTGGAGGTCGGCCTCTCTTCTCAGAGTTCCAGACCGGGCATCCACGGAGGTCTTGAGGCCGAGGGGGAACCAGCAAAGTCGGGCAGGCGGCGCTGGAGTTCAGCCTCTAACATTTCCCAAGTAATGAATATTTTCTAAGTGTCAAGCAGGTCACCCATGGAGGTGATGAGGCCGAGAGGGAACCAGCAAAGTCGGGCAGGCGGCGCTGGAGGTCGGCCTCTCTTCTCAGAGTTCCAGACCGGGCATCCACGGAGGTCTTGAGGCCGAGGGGGAACCAGCAAAGTCGGGCAGGCGGCGCTGGAGGTCGGCCTCTAACATTTCCCAAGTCATCCAATGAATATTTTCTAGTCGGGCAGCCTCTAACATTTCCCAAGTAATGAATATTTTCTAAGTGTCAAGCAGGTCACCCATGGAGGTGATGAGGCCGAGAGGGAACCAGCAAAGTCGGGCAGGCGGCGCTGGAGGTCGGCCTCTCTTCTCAGAGTTCCAGACCGGGCATCCACGGAGGTCTTGAGGCCGACAGGGAACCAGCAAAGTCGGGCAGGCGGCGCTGGAGGTCGGCCTCTCTTCTCAGAGTTCCAGACCGGGCATCCACGGAGGTCTTGAGGCCGACAGGGAACCAGCAAAGTCGGGCAGGCGGCGCTGGAGGTCGGCCTCTCTTCTCAGAGTTGCAGACCGGGCATCCACGGAGGTCTTGAGGCCGAGGGGGAACCAGCAAAGTCGGGCAGGCAGCGCTGGAGGTCGGCCTCTATTCCCAGAGTTCCAGACTGGGCATTCACGGAGGTCTTGAGGCCGACAATGAACCAGCAAAGTCGGGCAGGCGGTGCTGGATGTCAGCCTCTATTAACAGAGTTCCAGACCGGGCATCCACGGACGTCTTGAGGCCGAGGGGGAACCAGCAAAGTCGGGCAGCCGGCGCTTAAGGTCGGCCTCTAACATTTCCCAAGTGTTGAGTATTTTCTAAGTATAGACTTTGAATTATTTTCTAAGTGTCAAGCAGGTCAACCATGGAGGTGATGAGGCCGAGAGGGAACCAGAAAAGTTGGGCAGGTGGCGCTGGAAGTCGGCCTCTCTTCTCAGAGTTCCAGACCGGGCATCCACGGAGGTCTTGAGGCCGAAGGGGAACCAGCAAAGTCGGGCAGCCGGCGCTGGAGTTCAGCCTCTAACATTTCCCAAGTAATGAATATTTTCTAAGTGTCAAGCAGGTCACCCATGGAGGTGATGAGGCCGAGACGGAACCAGCAAAGTTGGGCAGGCGGCGCTGGAGGTCGGCCTCTGTTCTCAGAGTTCCAGACCGGGCATCCACGGAGGTCTTGAGGCCGACAGGGAACCAGCAAAGTCGGGCAGGCGGCGCTGGAGGTCGGCCTCTCTTCTCAGAGAGACAGACCGGGCATCCACGGAGGTCTTGAGGCCGACAGGGAACCAGCAAAGTCGGGCAGGCGGCGCTGGAGGTCGGCCTCTCTTCTCAGAGTTGCAGACCGGGCATCCACGGAGGTCTTGAGGCCGACAGGGAACCAGCAAAGTCGGGCAGGCGGCGCTGGAGGTCGGCCTCTATTCCCAGAGTTCCAGACCGGGCATCCACGGAGGTCTTGAGGCCGAGGGGGAACCAGCAAAGTCGGGCAGGCAGCGCTGGAGGTCGGCCTCTATTCCCAGAGTTCCAGACTGGGCATGCACGGAGGTCTTGAGGCCGACAGGGAACCAGCAAAGTCGGGCAGGCGGCGCTGGATGTCAGCCTCTATTAACAGAGTTCCAGACCGGGCATCCACGGAGGTCTTGAGGCCGAGGGGGAACCAGCAAAGTCGGGCAGGCGGCGCTGGAGTTCAGCCTCTAACATTTCCCAAGTGATGAATATTTTCTAAGTGTCAAGCAGGTCACCCATGGAGGTGATGAGGCCGAGAGGGAACCAGCAAAGTCGGGCAGGCGGCGCTGGAGGTCGGCCTCTCTTCTCAGAGTTCCAGACCGGGCATCCACGGAGGTCTTGAGGCCGAGGGGGAACCAGCAAAGTCGGGCAGGCGGCGCTTAAGGTCGGCCTCTAACATTTCCCAAGTGATGAATATTTTCTAAGTGTCAATTAGGTCACCCATGGAGGTGATGAGGCCGAGAGGGAACCAGCAAAGTCGGGCAGGCGGCGCTGGAGGTCGGCCTCTCTTCTCAGAGTTGCAGACCGGGCATCCACGGAGGTCTTGAGGCCGACAGGGAACCAGCAAAGTCGGGCAGGCGGCGCTGGAGGTCGGCCTCTCTTCTCAGAGTTCCAGACCGGGCATCCACGGAGGTCTTGAGGCCGAGGCCGACAGGGAACCAGCAAAGTCGGGCAGGCGGCGCTGGAGGGGAACCAGCAAAGGTCTTCAAAGTCGGTCAGGCGGCGCTGGATGTCAGCCTCTATTAACAGAGTTCCAGACCGGGCATCCACGGAGGTCTTGAGGCCGAGGGGGAACCAGCAAAGTCGGGCAGGCGGCGCTGGATTTCGGCCTCTAACATTTCCCAAGTGATGAATATTTTCTAAGTGTCAAGCAGGTCACCCATGGAGGTGATGAGGCCAAGAGGGAACCAGCAAAGTCGGGCAGGCGGCGCTGGAGGTCGGCCTCTCTTCTCAGAGTTCCAGACCGGGCATCCACGGAGATCTTGAGGCCGAGGGGGAACCAGCAAAGTCGGGCAGGCGGCGCTGGAGTTCAGCCTCTAACATTTCCCAAGTAATGAATATTTTCTAAGTGTCAAGCAGGTCACCCATGGAGGTGATGAGGCCAAGAGGGAACCAGCAAAGTCGGGCAGGCGGCGCTGGAGGTCGGCCTCTCTTCTCAGAGTTCCAGACCGGGCATCCACGGAGGTCTTGAGGCCGACAGGGAACCAGCAAAGTCGGGCAGGCGGCGCTGGAGGTCGGCCTCTCTTCTCAGAGTTGCAGACCGGGCATCCACGGAGGTCTTGAGGCCGAGGGGGAACCAGCAAAGTCGGGCAGGCAGCGCTGGAGGTCGGCCTCTATTCCCAGAGTTCCAGACTGGGCATTCACGGAGGTCTTGAGGCCGACAATGAACCAGCAAAGTCGGGCAGGCGGTGCTGGATGTCAGCCTCTATTAACAGAGTTCCAGACCGGGCATCCACGGACGTCTTGAGGCCGAGGGGGAACCAGCAAAGTCGGGCAGCCGGCGCTTAAGGTCGGCCTCTAACATTTCCCAAGTGTTGAGTATTTTCTAAGTATAGACTTTGAATTATTTTCTAAGTGTCAAGCAGGTCAACCATGGAGGTGATGAGGCCGAGAGGGAACCAGAAAAGTTGGGCAGGTGGCGCTGGAAGTCGGCCTCTCTTCTCAGAGTTCCAGACCGGGCATCCACGGAGGTCTTGAGGCCGAAGGGGAACCAGGAAAGTCGGGCAGCCGGCGCTGGAGTTCAGCCTCTAACATTTCCCAAGTAATGAATATTTTCTAAGTGTCAAGCAGGTCACCCATGGAGGTGATGAGGCCGAGACGGAACCAGCAAAGTTGGGCAGGCGGTGCTGGAGGTCGGCCTCTGTTCTCAGAGTTCCAGACCGGGCATCCACGGAGGTCTTGAGGCCGACAGGGAACCAGCAAAGTCGGGCAGGCGGCGCTGGAGGTCGGCCTCTCTTCTCAGAGTTCCAGACCGGGCATCCACGGAGGTCTTGAGGCCGAGGGGGAACCAGCAAAGTCGGGCAGGCGGCGCTGGAGGTCGGCCTCTCTTCTCAGAGTTCCAGACCGGGCATCCACGGAGGTCTTGAGGCCGAGGGGGAACCAGCAAAGTCGGGCAGGCGGCGCTGGAGTTCGGCCTCTAACATTTCCCAAGTGATGAATATTTTCTAAGTGTCAAGCAGGTCACCCATGGAGGTGATGAGGCCGAGAGGGAACCAGCAAAGTTGGGCAGGCGGCGCTGGAGGTCGGCCTCTGTTCTCAGAGTTCCAGACCGGGCATCCACGGAGGTCTTGAGGCCGACAGGGAACCAGCAAAGTCAGGCAGGCGGCGCTGGAGGTCGGCCTCTCTTCTCAGAATTGCAGACCGGGCATCCACGGAGGTCTTGAGGCTGACAGGGAACCAGCAAAGTCGGGCAGGCGGCGCTGGAGGTCGGCCTCTCTTCTCAGAGAGACAGACCGGGCATCTACGGAGGTCTTGAGGCCGAGGGGGAACCAGCAAAGTTGGGCAGGCAGCGCTGGAGGTTGGCCTCTATTCCCAGAGTTCCAGACCGGGCATCCACGGAGGTCTTGAGGCCGAGGGGGAACCAGCAAAGTCGGGCAGGCAGCACTGGAGGTCGGCCTCTATTCCCAGAGTTCCAGACTGGGCATGCACGGAGGTCTTGAGGCCGACAGGGAACCAGCAAAGTCGGGCAGGCGGCGCTGGATGTCAGCCTCTATTAACAGAGTTCCAGACCGGGCATCCACGGAGGTCTTGAGGCCGAAGGGGAACCAGCAAAGTCGGGCAGGCGGCGCTGGAGTTCAGCCTCCAACATTTTCCAAGTGATGAATATTCTCTAAGTGTCAAGGAGGTCACCCATGGAGGTGATGAGGCCGAGAGGGAACCAGCAAAGTTGGGCAGGCGGCGCTGGAAGTCGGTCTCTCTTCTCAGAGTTCCAGACCGGGCATCCACGGAGGTCTTGAGGCCGAGGGGGAACCAGCAAAGTCCGGCAGCCGGCGCTTAAGGTCGGCCTCTAACATTTCCCAAGTGATGAATATTTTCTAAGTGTCAATTAGGTCACCCATGGAGGTGATGAGGCCGAGAGGGAACCAGCAATGTCGGGCAGGCGGCGCTGGAGGTCGGCCTCTCTTCTCAGAGTTGCAGACCGGGCATCCACGGAGGTCTTGAGGCCGACAGGGAACCAGCAAAGTCGGGCAGGCGGCGCTGGAGGTCGGCCTCTCTTCTCAGAGTTCCAGACCGGGCATCCACGGAGGTCTTGAGGCCGAGGGGGAACCAGCAAATTCGCTCAGGCGGCGCTGGATGTCAGCCTCTATTAACAGAGTTCCAGACCGGGCATCCACGGAGGTCTTGAGGCCGAGGGGGAACCAGCAAAGTCGGGCAGGCGGCGCTGGATTTCGGCCTCTAACATTTCCCAAGTGATGAATATTTTCTAAGTGTCAAGCAGGTCACCCATGGAGGTGATGAGGCCAAGAGGGAACCAGCAAAGTCGGGCAGGCGGCGCTGGAGGTCGGCCTCTCTTCTCAGAGTTCCAGACCGGGCATCCACGGAGATCTTGAGGCCGAGGGGGAACCAGCAAAGTCGGGCAGGCGGCGCTTAAGGTCGGCCTCTAACATTTCCCAAGTGTTGAGTATTTTCTAAGTATAGACTGAATTATTTTCTAAGTGTCAAGCAGGTCAACCATGGAGGTGATGAGGCCGAGAGGGAACCAGAAAGGTTGGGCAGGTGGCGCTGGAAGTCGGCCTCTCTTCTCAGAGTTCCAGACCGGGCATCCACGGAGGTCTTGAGGCCGAGGGGGAACCAGCAAAGTCGGGCAGGCGGCGCTGGAGTTCGGCCTCTAACATTTCCCAAGTAATGAATATTTTCTAAGTGTCAAGCAGGTCACCCATGGAGGTGATGAGGCCGAGAGGGAACCAGCAAAGTTGGGCAGGCGGCGCTGGAGGTCGGCCTCTGTTCTCAGAGTTCCAGACCGGGCATCCACGGAGGTCTTGAGGCCGACAGGGAACCAGCAAAGTCGGGCAGGCGGCGCTGGAGGTCGGCCTCTCTTCTCTTCATCCACGGAGGTCTTGAGGCCGAGGGAACCAGCAAAGTCGGGCATCTACAGAGGTCTTGAGGCGGGCATCCACGGAGGTCTTGAGGCCAGGGAACCAGCAAAGTTGGGCAGGCAGCGCTGGAGGTCGGCCTCTATTCCCAGAGTTCCAGACCGGGCATCCACGGAGGTCTTGAGGCCGAGGGGGAACCAGCAAAGTCGGGCAGGCGGCGCTGGAGGTCGGCCTCTATTCCCAGAGTTCCAGACCGGGCATCCACGGAGGTCTTGAGGCCGACAGGGAACCAGCAAAGTCGGGCAGGCGGCGCTGGAGGTCGGCCTCTCTTCTCAGAGTTCCAGACCGGGCATCCACGGAGGTCTTGAGGCCGACAGGGAACCAGCAAAGTCGGGCAGGCGGCGCTGGAGGTCGGCCTCTCTTCTCAGAGAGACAGACCGGGCATCTACGGAGGTCTTGAGGCCGAGGGGGAACCAGCAAAGTTGGGCAGGCAGCGCTGGAGGTTGGCCTCTATTCCCAGAGTTCCAGACCGGGCATCCACGGAGGTCTTGAGGCCGAGGGGGAACCAGCAAAGTCGGGCAGGCAGCACTGGAGGTCGGCCTCTATTCCCAGAGTTCCAGACTGGGCATGCACGGAGGTCTTGAGGCCGACAGGGAACCAGCAAAGTCGGGCAGGCGGCGCTGGATGTCAGCCTCTATTAACAGAGTTCCAGACCGGGCATCCACGGAGGTCTTGAGGCCGAAGGGGAACCAGCAAAGTCGGGCAGGCGGCGCTGGAGTTCAGCCTCCAACATTTTCCAAGTGATGAATATTCTCTAAGTGTCAAGGAGGTCACCCATGGAGGTGATGAGGCCGAGAGGGAACCAGCAAAGTTGGGCAGGCGGCGCTGGAAGTCGGTCTCTCTTCTCAGAGTTCCAGACCGGGCATCCACGGAGGTCTTGAGGCCGAGGGGGAACCAGCAAAGTCCGGCAGCCGGCGCTTAAGGTCGGCCTCTAACATTTCCCAAGTGATGAATATTTTCTAAGTGTCAATTAGGTCACCCATGGAGGTGATGAGGCCGAGAGGGAACCAGCAAAGTTGGGCAGGCGGCGCTGGAGGTCGGCCTCTCTTCTCAGAGTTCCAGACCGGGCATCCACGGAGGTCTTGAGGCCGACAGGGAACCAGCAAAGTCGGGCAGGCGGCGCTGGAGGTCGGCCTCTCTTCTCAGAGTTCCAGACCGGGCATCCACGGAGATCTTGAGGCCGACAGGGAACCAGCAAAGTCGGGCAGGCGGCGCTGGAGGTCGGCCTCTCTTCTCAGAGTTGCAGACCGGGCATCCACGGAGGTCTTGAGGCCGACAGGGAACCAGCAAAGTCGGGCAGGCGGCGCTGGAGGTCGGCCTCTCTTCTCAGAGTTCCAGACCGGGCATCCACGGAGGTCTTGAGGCCGAGGGGGAACCAGCAAAGTCGGGCAGGCGGCGCTGGAGGTCGGCCTCTAACATTTCCCAAGTGATGAATATTTTCTAAGTGTCAAGCAGGTCACCCATGGAGGTGATGAGGCCGAGAGGGAACCAGCAAAGTCGGGCAGGCGGCGCTGGAGGTCGGCCTCTCTTCTCAGAGTTCCAGACCGGGCATCCACGGAGGTCTTGAGGCCGAGGGGGAACCAGCAAAGTCGGGCAGGCGGCGCTGGAGGTCGGCCTCTATTCCCAGAGTTCCAGACTGGGCATCCACGGAGGTCTTGAGGCCGACAGGGAACCAGCAAAGTCGGGCAGGCGGCGCTGGAGGTCGGCCTCTCTTCTCAGAGTTCCAGACCGGGCATCCACGGAGGTCTTGAGGCCGACAGGGAACCAGCAAAGTCGGGCAGGCGGCGCTGGAGGTCAGCCTCTATTAACAGAGTTCCAGACCGGGCATCCACGGAGGTCTTGAGGCCGAGGGGGAACCAGCAAAGTCGGGCAGGCGGCGCTGGAGGTCGGCCTCTAACATTTCCCAAGTGTTGAATATTTTCTAAGTGTCAAGCAGGTCACCCATGGAGGTGATGAGGCCGAGAGGGAACCAGCAAAGTTGGGCAGGCGGCGCTGGAGGTCGGCCTCTATTCTCAGAGTTCCAGACCGGGCATCCACGGAGGTCTTGAGGCCGAGGGGGAACCAGCAAAGTCGGGCAGGCGGCGCTGGAGTTCAGCCTCTAACATTTCCCAAGTAATGAATATTTTCTAAGTATAGACTTTGAATTATTTTCGAAGTGTCAAGCAGGTCACCCATGGAGGTGATGAGGCCGAGACGGAACCAGCAAAGTTGGGCAGGCGGCGCTGGAGGTCGGCCTCTCTTCTCAGAGTTCCAGACCGGGCATCCACGGAGGTCTTGAGGCCGAGGGGGAACCAGCAAAGTCGGGCAGGCGGCGCTGGAGGTCGGCCTCTATTCCCAGAGTTCCAGACTGGGCATCCACGGAGGTCTTGAGGCCGACAGGGAACCAGCAAAGTCGGGCAGGCGGCGCTGGAGGTCAGCCTCTATTAACAGAGTTCCAGACCGGGCATCCACGGAGGTCTTGAGGCCGAGGGGGAACCAGCAAAGTCGGGCAGGCGGCGCTGGAGGTCGGCCTCTAACATTTCCCAAGTGTTGAATATTTTCTAAGTGTCAAGCAGGTCACTCATGGAGGTGATGAGGCCGAGAGGGAACCAGCAAAGTCGGGCAGGCGGCGCTGGAGGTCGGCCTCTCTTCTCAGAGTTCCAGACCGGGCATCCACGGAGGTCTTGAGGCCGAGGGGGAACCAGCAAAGTCGGGCAGGCGGCGCTGGAGGTCGGCCTCTAACATTTCAGAGTTCCAGACCGGGCATCCACGAATTATTTTCTAAGTGTCAAGCAGGTCAACCATGGAGGTGATGAGGCCGAGAGGGAACCAGCAAAGTTGGGCAGGCGGCGCTGGAAGTCGGCCTCTCTTCTCAGAGTTCCAGACCGGGCATCCACGGAGGTCTTGAGGCCGAGGGGGAACCAGCAAAGTCGGGCAGGCGGCGCTGGAGGTCGGCCTCTCTTCTCAGAGTTCCAGACCGGGCATCCACGGAGGTCTTGAGGCCGACAGGGAACCAGCAAAGTCGGGCAGGCGGCGCTGGAGGTCGGCCTCTCTTCTCAGAGTTCCAGACCGGGCATCCACGGAGGTCTTGAGGCCGACAGGGAACCAGCAAAGTCGGGCAGGCGGCGCTGGAGGTCGGCCTCTAACATTTCCCAAGTGATGAATATTTTCTAAGTGTCAATTAGGTCACCCATGGAGGTGATGAGGCCGAGAGGGAACCAGCAAAGTCGGGCAGGCGGCGCTGGAGGTCGGCCTCTCTTCTCAGAGTTCCAGACCGGGCATCCACGGAGGTCTTGAGGCCGACAGGGAACCAGCAAAGTCGGGCAGGCGGCGCTGGAGGTCGGCCTCTCTTCTCAGAGTTCCAGACCGGGCATCCACGGAGGTCTTGAGGCCGACAGGGAACCAGCAAAGTCGGGCAGGCGGCGCTGGAGGTCGGCCTCTCTTCTCAGAGTTGCAGACCGGGCATCCACGGAGGTCTTGAGGCCGACAGGGAACCAGCAAAGTCGGGCAGGCGGCGCTGGAGGTCGGCCTCTCTTCTCAGAGTTCCAGACCGGGCATCCACGGAGGTCTTGAGGCCGACAGGGAACCAGCAAAGTCGGGCAGGCGGCGCTGGATGTCAGCCTCTATTAACAGAGTTCCAGACCGGGCATCCACGGAGGTCTTGAGGCCGAGGGGGAACCAGCAAAGTCGGGCAGGCGGCGCTGGAGGTCGGCCTCTAACATTTCCCAAGTGTTGAATATTTTCTAAGTGTCAAGCAGGTCACCCATGGAGGTGATGAGGCCGACAGGGAACCAGCAAAGTCGGGCAGGCGGCGCTGGAGGTCGGCCTCTCTTCTCAGAGTTCCAGACCGGGCATCCACGGAGGTCTTGAGGCCGACAGGGAACCAGCAAAGTCGGGCAGGCGGCGCTGGAGGTCGGCCTCTCTTCTCAGAGTTCCAGACCGGGCATCCACGGAGGTCTTGAGGCCGACAGGGAACCAGCAAAGTCGGGCAGGCGGCGCTGGAGGTCGGCCTCTATTAACAGAGTTCCAGACCGGGCATCCACGGAGGTCTTGAGGCCGAGGGGGAACCAGCAAAGTCGGGCAGGCCGGCGCTGGAGGTCGGCCTCTAACATTTCCCAAGTGAGGTCGGCCTCTAACATTTCCCAAGTGATGAATATTTTCTAAGTGTCAAGCAGGTCAACCATGGAGGTGATGAGGCCGAGAGGGAACCAGAAAAGTTGGGCAGGTGGCGCTGGAAGTCGGCCTCTCTTCTCAGAGTTCCAGACCGGGCATCCACGGAGGTCTTGAGGCCGAGGGGGAACCAGCAAAGTCGGGCAGGCGGCGCTGGAGGTCGGCCTCTCTTCTCAGAGTTGCAGACCGGGCATCCACGGAGGTCTTGAGGCCGACAGGGAACCAGCAAAGTCGGGCAGGCGGCGCTGGAGGTCGGCCTCTCTTCTCAGAGTTCCAGACCGGGCATCCACGGAGGTCTTGAGGCCGAGGGGGAACCAGCAAAGTCGGGCAGGCAGCACTGGAGGTCGGCCTCTATTCCCAGAGTTCCAGACTTGGCATGCACGGAGGTCTTGAGGCCGACAGGGAACCAGCAAAGTCGGTCAGGCGGCGCTGGATGTCAGCCTCTATTAACAGAGTTCCAGACCGGGCATCCACGGAGGTCTTGAGGCCGAGGGGGAACCAGCAAAGTCGGGCAGGCGGCGCTGGAGTTCGGCCTCTAACATTTCCCAAGTGATGAATATTTTCTAAGTGTCAAGCAGGTCACCCATGGAGGTGATGAGGCCGAGACGGAACCAGCAAAGTTGGGCAGGCGGCGCTGGAGGTCGGCCTCTGTTCTCAGAGTTCCAGACCGGGCATCCACGGAGGTCTTGAGGCCGACAGGGAACCAGCAAAGTCGGGCAGGCGGCGCTGGAGGTCGGCCTCTCTTCTCTGAGTTGCAGACCGGGCATCCACGGAGGTCTTGAGGCCGAGGGGGAACCAGCAAAGTCGGGCAGGCGGCGCTGGACGTCAGCCTCTAACATTTCCCAAGTGATGAATATTTTCTAAGTGTCAAGCAGGTCACCCATGGAGGTGATGAGGCCGAGAGGGAACCAGCAAAGTCGGGCAGGCGGCGCTGGAAGTCGGCCTCTCTTCTCAGAGTTCCAGACCGGGCATCCACGGAGGTCTTGAGGCCGAGGGGGAACCAGCAAAGTCGGGCAGGCAGCGCTGGAGGTCGGCCTCTATTCCCAGAGTTCCAGACTGGGCATCCACGGAGGTCTTGAGGCCGACAGGGAACCAGCAAAGTTGGGCAGGCGGCGCTGGAGTCGGCCTCTCTTCTCAGAGTTCCAGACCAGGCATCCACGGAGGTCTTGAGGCCGACAGGGAACCAGCAAAGTCGGGCAGGAAGCGCTGGATGTCAGCCTCTATTAACAGAGTTCCAGACTGGGCATCCACGGAGGTCTTGAGGCCGAGGGGGAACCAGCAAAGTCGGGCAGGCGGCGCTGGAGTTCGGCCTCTAACATTTCCCAAGTGATGAATATTTTCTAAGTGTCAAGCAGGTCACCCATGGAGGTGATGAGGCCAAGAGGGAACCAGCAAAGTCGGGCAGGCGGCGCTGGAGGTCGGCCTCTCTTCTCAGAGTTCCAGACCGGGCATCCACGGAGATCTTGAGGCCGAGGTGGAACCAGCAAAGTCGGGCAGGCGGCGCTGGAGTTCAGCCTCTAACATTTCCCAAGTGATTAATATTTTTGTCCGGTTAAAACTTCGTTTGTCTTTCCTGGTTCGCGCATTGTCTGGAGTTCACTTGATAAAAATATCAGCAAGTACAATAATTGGTGAACAAAAAACTACTTTATTCTAATGAGACAGAGAAAGCACTTCTCGTCTCGGTGGGACGAAGACATGAGCACAAGAGACAAAAAGCAAGAGAGCAAAAGAGCAAAAGAGACCGAGCTCCCGCCTCTAACATTTCCCAAGTCCCGTCCAATCGGTTACGAACAACTCAGTGTTGGGCGGGTCTCAGATTGAAGTTTGTTCTTTGGAGCAACCACTCTCTGGCCATGGTGTACTATCCCTAGCTACAACACTGGGTCCCCTTCACGCATTTGTTGATACAAAACCTTTGCGTAATTCACCTGGGAATTAGTTATCATATTCATTAGCATTGTTCTTAAGCATGGAATAATACAACCAATGACTAAGAAAATAAGTACAATCACAATTGCGAATGGGATAAACATTCTGAGCAAAGTCTTATACCAAGAGCCCCCAAAGAGCCCGTCAAAGATCCACGGTTGATCAGGCCGGTGATCCTTGGCCATGGCATCTCTGAGATCCCTGACAACAGACAGAGCATCAGTCATGTTTATGGAATTCGCTTCTTCGGGTATGTACGTGCAACAAGTATCACCCACCATAGCACAGACGCCCCCTTGTGGCGCTGTCAAAAGGTCCAAAACCATTCTATTTTGCAGCACCATTTGTCTAATTGCTGCAATTTCAGTGTTTTGCATTTCATCTACTTCCAAACTGGCGTTTACAAACACTTGAAACCTGTAGTCAATTGTTTCAATTCGTAGCATGTTTTTAGCTACTCCAATTTGTGGAAAAAGAGCTAACATTACCTTACTTCCCGTGCTATGGTGTTTGAATTGTTCTGGAACATCAGTTCCCCAGATCGAATCGTGGGGCTTAAACGACACTCTTCTTTTCACATGATGGTGTGCTGGACGACTGGTAACGATGAAAGTATTGTCAGTTACAGTAACAGGTGTGCACATACCGTAGGCTTTCGGAGGAATAAAAGAATACACTTTCCAACCACATAACCACCAAAGATGTGAAGATACAGGTAAAATGGTGACATTGGTGTTTAACGGTAGCACGTATAAACATCTATTCTCATCTATAAAACCCAGATTTTGACCTGTACCGTACATTGCAACCCATACTGGTAATCGCAATCCGCTCTCGGTCATAACCTGATTTTCAGTTTCCAAAATGGTATCCAAACTTGGAACAATCTCTCCTCTCGAAGCATTGCGAAGAACTGGAAAATGTTGATCAGGTTTATGCGAAGATATTAACATATACGCAGCTCGAGCCATTTTATCTCCAAATACCTTTGAATGCACTCTTTGTTGCGTTACAGAATGTGGCATAAAAGAACAAACAAAGCAATTACTTTTCCTATTTTGTTTAGCAATTAATGTAGCATAACGATACCACGTGTTTGATAACAATGGATTCCAGTCATGTTTTTCTCCTGCAAATGGTTGATATAATGCGTCCATGACATCTGAATTTTGGGCTTTTTTGTCAGGTGTTTCCATCCAGGCTGTCGGTTCGATGTGCGGTTTATTTTTGAACGGCGATGTCACGACTGGTGTTGTCAAAGATGACATCATGCATATAGTTACAGGAAAACCAGTGTGATGTTCACGAAAATCAGGACAAAGTCTCAAGTCCATGCATCCTGCAACCTTGTGGGTTACGATAACGAGTTGGATATCTGTCATTGTGCCAGTTCCAGTTCCTAACCAGTTCCCTTGAGTTATCTTTCTGACAATTCGTTTTGCTTCTTGGGCACAGCTATTTTGAACCCATTTTGTTTTGGGCTCAGAATGGACCACAACGGAGTCCCAACCAGTGGTCCAAGTCTTCCCTGACTTGATACGAGCGTACCAAGAACCATGAGGGTAATCACTTCCAGTTTGTCGTGCTTCGTTCATGAGGATGTTAAGAGGAAATGAGATGATTCCTGCATCTTGTAGTGGCAAGCAGGCTACAGGATGTGCCATGCTAGGGCACTTTTCTGTCATCGTTGGTTGCAATGGTGGAGTTTGGCAGGCTGATGGAATGGGAGGCTTTACGTGCGTCATCTGGATTGCCTCCACTAATTCATACAGCTGTTTGCCCGGTAGGCAAACTGAAGAGGATCTAGCAGAGGTCCGGTGATGTTCTTTAGGTGGTTCAGCACGAGGCGTTCAAAGGACTTCATGACCACAGACGTCAGAGCAACAGGTCTATAGTCGTTCAATCCCGAGGGTGCTGGTTTCTTTGGAACTGGGACGATAGTAGACTGTTTGAAGCAGGATGGGACTTCACACTGCTCCAGGGATCTGTTGAAGATTTGTGTGAAGACCGGAGCCAGCTGGTCAGCGCAGACTCTCAGGCAGGAGGGGGACACTCTGTCAGGTCCTGCAGCTTTCTTGATCTTTTGCTGCTTGAAGAGCCGTCTAACGTCCAGTTCGTGGATCTGTAGGGCAGAGGGCGGAGATACGGTAGTTTCTGGTAATGGTGGGCAGACAGGGGAAATGGTGGTGTCCTTTTCAAATCGGCAAAAGTATGTATTTAACTCATCAGCCATACCATTGTTGTACACTGCTTGGGGGGAAGGTAAACGATAATTTGTTATTGCTTTCAGGCCATTCCACACCGATGCAGAGTCGTTAGCGGAGAACTGTGTTGCTTGTGAAGAATGTTGCTTGTTTATCCAAGATGGCGCCGCGGATGGCAGCCTCGGTGACACGCTCCCTAGTATTGTTCCTGGTTTTGTCATTTTCATTTGTTTTTTGCGATCCTACGCGACTCAGTTACACGAGGGAAGAGTTACTGAGCATTGGGGAATCCACTCTTGGACTATTTTCACCGACACACCAAAATCTACAAGGTTTTTCGGGGCTGCTCGCGAGCGGCGTAGCAGCTCTGTACGGAGCTTTGAGACGCCGGCGTAAGAGGGGGAAGCGAGCCGGCGTTCTCGTCAAGCTTCGGCAGCGTGGATTTCGAATGCCGCTCCCATCGATCCACCTCGCTAATCTACGCTCACTACCAAACAAGATGGACGAACTTCTGCTTCTCACAAAGACCAATAAAACGTTCGCCCGCTCTGCTGCGCTGTGCTTCACTGAGACTTGGCTCAGTGACCGCCACCCGGATTATGCACTACACCTACCCGGATTCCGTCTCCTTCGGGCCGACCGTGATACGGAGCAATCGGGGAAATCCAAAGGCGGTGGACTATGCTTCTACATCAACGAAGAATGTTGCACCGATGTCACGATGCTCGACGCGCACTGCAGCCCTGGTTTGGAATCGCTGTCTCTCAAATGCAAGCCATTCTACTCGCCACGTGAGTTCGCTTCCTTTATTCTCGTTGCCGTGTACATCGCGCCACAAGCTAATGCTAACGCGTGTATCCAAACGCTAGCGGACCATGTAAACCATCTCGAAATAAAATATCCAGAATCACCCCTGATCATTTTGGGCGATTTTAATCAAACACGTTTAAACCGTGAACTTGCCAAATATAAGCAGCATGTTGACTGTTTCACCAGAGGAGAAAACATTCTAGATCATTGTTACACAGCACTCAAAGGCGCATACCGGTCTGTTGCGCATGCAGCATTGGGTCTTTCTGACCACTATTTAATCCACTTAATTCCCACATACAAACAGAAACTCAAATGTGTAAAACCGGTAGTCAAGACAGTTAAAACATGGACAGATGAAGCAAAGTTATCGCTACAAGAATGCTTAGACTGCACTGATTGGAGCGTCTTTGAAACTTCAACGGACACATTGGATGAATACACAGACACTGTAACATCATACATCAGTTTCTGTGAGGACATGTGTGTACCAACAAAGTCCTTCCGCTCATTCAACAACAACAAGCCATGGTTCACTCCCAAACTCAGGCAGCGTAGGAAAGAGAAAGAATCCGCATTTAAAAGCGCGATCGAGCAGTTTACAAACTCGCCCGAAACAGGCTGACGAAGGAAATTAACATCGCAAAGAAAAGTTACAATCTGCCTAGTGGTAGCTTTTCTAAGGGGAACAGCCTCTGGGAAGCGAGTGGCATAATCGATCATAACTAAAATGTAATGGTGTCCCCTAGCACTTTTTGGTAGAGATCCTACTATATCCAGCCCAAGCCTCTGAAAAGGGGTCTCAATGATGGGTAAGGGAATGAGCGGGTTTCTGTATGTGGGCTTTGGCGCCACCTGTTGGCACTCGGGGCAAGAACGGCAATAGTTCTCCACATCCTTGTGCACCCCCGGCCAGAAAAACCATTGCAAGATCCTTTCTTCTGGCTTTTCTTCCCCTAGGTGTCCCCCTAGCAGGTGTGTGTGTGTGCCAAGTCCAGTACTGTAGCTCAGTGTAGCTGTGACACGAGAAGTTGTTCACATACTTCATCATTTTGCTTCGTTACCTGCTTTATTAGCCCCGGGTCAACAGCAAAATGTGGGTATGTGGGACTTGTCCTTTCCCCCAGTACTACACCCTCTAAAACCTGCACATTTTTCATGGCGTTGACAAGGGTAGGATTCTGTAACTGGGCTGTACCATACCGGCCTGTTAGACGGGGCAGCTTCTGGGTCCCTGGATTCTCATCACCACTGGTAGCCGGGAGATTTTCTGGGGCTGGAGTCTCCTCGGCTGTCTCTCGGCCAGACTCCGTCTCCGGTGATACATTTGCTGTCCCTAGAAGAGCGCAAGCTGGGGAGAGTGAATTTGGGGGGTAGGCTTGAGCCTTCATTACACGCGTCTTACCTCTCCCCTTCCGAGGTAGTCGGGCCAGTCTTTCCTGTGTTTCTCTCCACAGTGGGTGAAAGACCGGGCAGTTACGTCCAATTAGAAGAGGAACAGGGAGAGAGTCAACCACACCAGCTACCGCGTGGATTATTCCCCTGGTTATGGTCATGGTGAGTTCAGTGGTGGGGTACTCTCTGGTGTCTCTGTGGACACAGGAAACCGGAAGGGTTTTCTCCGGAGACAACTTGGTTGGATCCACCAGCGTTTGGCGCACCAAGGTGACCAGGCTTCCGGAGTCCATCAGGGCTTCAACGTCCTGTTGATTCATTGTCACTGGACAGATGGAGGGTCTTGTTAAGGAGCTGTCACTCACCCCCAGTAGGGAAGCATAATGAGCAGGGTGGGCACTGGAAGAGTCAACGGACTCTTCCGTTGGATTTCCACACTGCCATGAGACGTGTCCCTTCTCTCCGCATCTGTAGCATTGTTTGGGTTCAGTGCCTCTGGGCGTCCGCCACTGCCTGGGTGGACTTCTGACACCACTTGGAGCCATCTTGGCTGCGTTGGGAAGCTTAGGCATTTTTGGACGGGCCCTTCTGGTCTGGGTTGGGGATGTGTTGCTGGTTTCCTTTCTGGTCGTTCGCAGCATCTCTGCTGTGGCCTGGTACTGCTCCACCAAAGGGCGAACAATCCTGATCATGAAGGATTCCACAAAGGGTGCAGTTCCTTCCAACTATCGGCCAATAACCTGTCTCTCCACAACATGGAAGCTCATGTCAGGCATCATTGCGGTTAAGATAAGTGGACACATGGCTCAATACATGAGCAAAGCACAGAGAGGCATTGGTAGAGATACTAGAGGTGCCAAACATCAGCTACTGGTTGACAGAACAGTCGCACAAGACTGCAGGTCCCGACATACCAACCTGTGCACAGCCTGGATTGATTACAAGAAAGCATATGACTCGATGCCACACACATGGATCACTGGAGCCTTCGTTGTAAACTCAACCCTGAGCCTTCGTTGTAAACTCAATGAGGATGTGGAAAACCACACTTGAAGCCAATGGCAAGCCACTAACACAAGTGTCCATCAAATGTGGCATATATAAAGGTGATGCACTCTCCCCACTGCTGTTCTGCATAGGACTGAACCCCCTCAGCCAGATAATCGCCAAGACAGGCTATGGATACCGCCTCAGAAATGGAGCTACGATCAGTCACCTCCTCTACATGGATGACATAAAGCTGTATGCTAAGAGCGAAAGGGACATAGACTTCCTGATCCACACAACCAGGATCTACAGCAGTGACATCGGAATGTCATTCCGGCTGGAGAAATATAGTCGGATGGTAACTAAGAAGGGCAAGGTAGTCCACACTGAAGGGGTCTCACTCCCTAAAGGAACAATAGCATACATTGAAAACAGCTACAAGTACCTCGGTATACCACAGGCCAATGGCAACCTCGAACTACCAACTAGGAAAGCGGCTATGACCAAATACCTCCAGCGGGTGAGGCAAGTCCTAAGAAGCCAGCTCAATGGGAAGAACAAGACAGCTATGCCCTGCCAGTGATCAGATACCCTGCAGGAATAATAAGGTGGCCAAAGGAAGAGATTCAGACCACGGATGTTAAGACCCAAAAACTCCTCACCATGCATGGAGGGTTCCATCCCAAATCCAGCACCCTGAGACTGTACACAAGCCGTAAGGAAGGAGGCCGGGGACTAGTGAGTGTGAAAGCCACTGTCCAGGATGAAACATCCAAGCTCAATGAATACATCAAAGAGAAGGCTCCGACGGATGATGTACTCAAAGAATGTCTCAAATGGGGAGCAGAGGATGAGGTGCTGGAAGAGGGACAATCATGGGAGGAAAAGCCCCTACACGGGATGTACCACCGAATCATAACTGAAGTGGCTGATCTCAAGAAGTCCTATCAATGGCTAGAGAGGGCTGGCCTAAAGGACAGCACAGAGGCACTCATCCTGGCTGCTCAAGAGCAGGCCCTGAACACCAGAGTCATAGAGGCAGGGATATACCACACCAGACAAGACCCAAGGTGTAGGTTGTGCAAAGAGGCACCTGAGACAATCCAACACATAACTGCAGGGTGTAAGATGCTGGCAGGGAAAGCCGACATGGAGCGCCATAACCAGGTGGCTGGCATAGTCTACCGAAACATCTGTGCGGAGTATGGACTGGAAACCCCAAGGTCAAAAAGGGAAACACCTCCCAAGGTAGTAGAGAATGACCGAGCAAAGATCCGGTGGGACTTCCAGATACAGACTGACAAGATGCTAATGGCCAACCAACCAGATATCGTGGTCATAGCTAAAGGGGAAAGGAAAGCCGTTGTCTGGGATGTAGCGGTCCCAAGTTATGGAAACATCAGAAAGAAGGAACATGAGAAAATCGAGAAATACCAAGGGCTCAGAGAGGAGCTGGAGAGAGCCTGGAAAGTAAAGGTGACAGTTGTGCCTGTGGTGGTCGGAGCACTCGGGGCAGTGACCCCCAAACTCGACGAGTGGTTGCAACAGATCTTGGGAACAACATCGAATATCTCGGTCCAGAAATGCGCAGTGTTGGGAAAAGCATGGATACTGCGCAGAACCCTCAAGCGTCCTGGCCTCTGGTAGAGGACTCGAGCTAAAATGGGGGACAATTTGTTAATGCAGTTCGGCGCAGGACGGATATATCGACAGTACGGTTATATCGACATTTTTGTCAGTGGTCAATTATGGTCGTTTCTCGACCATAATTCGTTCCAGGACCCCGTTCGAAAAGTGATTTTTTCGAACACCGAAACCACCTCTTTGCTCCTTTCACTTGCGAGTTGACAGCGGGGGGCGGGGCTGCCTCTCCCGGCCGTTCTCCACCCGCTGTCATTCTCTAATCACGGACACGGGGCATTTATACGTTTCGCGATCACCTCGTAATTTTGCACCCTCGTGTGCCATTTGCTTTTTGGCGTAGTAAGCGGGTCGGATCACCCCCTGCCTTCTTACTCGCGGTGTTTTCTTTGATTTGTGAATAAACATCCTGCTTGGGTGGTTTCACTTTCCTTGAGGATTTTCAGATTGTAAGTCAACGAACAGAGACTGTAACAGAGACTGTTGTAACACCTCTAAATCCAGGACATGCTATCCGAAAATCTTCAAGGAAAGTGAAACCACCTGAGAGACTGATTGAAACCATTTAACATGTTTTTCTAAGTGATCCTGGTGAGAAAAAAATGATGTGAATGTTTCATGTGAATGTTTCATTTATTGTTGCAAAAGTTAGCAATACTTTATTCAGGTTTAAGTTTGCTAATTACTGACATAATTAAATTAATTACATTTGTTAAAAGTAAAGAATTCAATTAAGAAAGGGAAATGTAATGATATGAGCAAATTCTATTTGCATGTTCTACTGGTGATGCCTGGCTTTAGATCAAAGGAGCATGCGCGCTGCTGCAAGTCAGTCTGATGAGAGCCTACGAGAGCCACACATGTCAATTTCCTTCTCCCTCCAACCAACACAGCCGTCCTAATAAAGAACCTCAGCTCTATCCAGAAGTTGTATCATTTACCGAACCCGCTTACACAAAGCAACACAGGTAGTACGTGTCTGCTTTTGGATCCCAAACATTCCACTACGTTCCGACGAGTCAGCTGCCGCCACTCTCGCTCGGAACGTGACAGCTACGGATGACTCGGCTACAGGATGTTCTTTTCTCTTAAAATATCTATCCCAGGCCCGGTCAACCCGCGGCTCTTAAGGGGCCGACTCGTAAGGGCCGTCCACATGACAAGCGTAAAAAAAGTTTGGCGCTGGCGCTGCCATTCATCCTCTGTGTACCGTAATTTCGTGACCGTAGCGCGCGCTGCACATTTTGGAGAAAATTTAGGACTTTTAAGGGCATCTGAGAATCGTGAAGACTTTTAAGTGCACCTGATAGTCGTGAAATTACGGTATCAAGCTGACCATGTGACGTTAACACGCATGTGCGTGTGATGAAAAGCAATCATTTATGTCGTAAACCACGGGTGGCCAACCAATCAGAGACTCGACACAAATTGTTTCTGACGTAAACAATTCATTTGCGTCAAGTTCGCTCTCAAAATGGCAGGGAAAAAATGCACAGCAAAACGAAAATATGAAGACGAACAAAGGACGTTTTTAATAGAGTGGGAGAGTTTATATTTTTTTGTTGAGCGTAAGGGCAAGCCATTCTGCCTTATATGTCAGGCGTCATTGGCGCATTTCAAAGCGTCAAATCTTCAGCGCCACTTCAGCTCACTCCACGCGAACATCGACCAAGAATTCCCCAAAGGGACTGAACTTCGCAAGCACAAGTTGGTCACTTTAAAAACGCAGACTGAAAAGCAGATAATTTTTTTCCGAAAATTTACAAAGCAACCAGAGACCGTAACGCTTGCATCATACCAAATGGCTTGGAACATTGCACAGTCTAAAAAGCCATACAACGAAGGGGAGTTTATTAAGAAATGCCTCAGTGACGCTGTTGAAATCTTGTCTCCTGAAAACGACAAACTAAAACAAATGGTAGCAGATGTCCAATTGTCCTGCCACACTGTTGAATGCAGAATTTCAGACATTATTAAATCACAGCTGCACTCTGACCTTCAAGCATGTGAGTATTTTAGTGTCGCATTGGATGAAAGTTGTGACATACAAGACAAGCCTCAGTTGGCAATATTTGCACGGTCTGTGACAAAGGATTGTGTGCTCAAAGAATAAATCCTTGATATTGTGCCATTAAAAGACATTTTTAAAAAGCAAATATTAACAAAAAAAATTAATAATAAACATTTTTGCAAAAGCAAATCTGCCCATACCAAAACTGACTGCAATAGCCATGGATGGAGCACCTGCCATGATCGGATCTGTGAACGGGCTTTTGGGGCTGTGCAAAGCTGACCAAACATTTCCTGAGTTTTGGAATTTCCACTACATCATCCACAGGGAGCAACTCGTGTCTAAATCATTGAATTTAGAGAATGTCATGAAGCCTGTGATGCAAATCGTCAACTACATCCGCACTCATGCGCTTCACCACAGACAATTCAAGAATCTCATCGCTGAGCTGGATGCCGTGAAACTGTTCATGGAAGAGAAAGACAAGGACTATCCCGTGCTCTCGGACCACGAGTGGATTATGGATCTGGCTTTTTTGGTCGACATGCTGTGTCACCTGGACAAACTGATCCTTACCCTTCAGGGTAAGTCAAAAATTCTGCCTGACTTGGTGCAAAGTGTGTTTGCGTTTGTTAACAAACTGAAGCTGTTCAGGCCGCATATTCAAAAGCCAGCGGGCAAGTCAACACCGATACCCTGGATAAGAAAAGAGCCAGATATGCAACACTGGTTGAAAACTTGCACGAAAACGTTGTGACCCGATTCCGTGATCTACAACTGAAAAGGCCGCAGATTACGTTCCTTGTCGACCATGTTTAATGCGGAGACGGACTGTTTGAAAGCCCCACTAGTCACAGATGAAGCTGCGGCTGAGTTAGAGATGATCGATCTTTGTGAGGAAGATCAATTGAAACCTGCTTTAAGGGAAGGGACCATTGAGTTCTGGAAACGCGTGCCAATGGAAAAATACCCCAATGTCAAACCGACTGCGCTTAAGATACTGTCAATGTATACTGTCAACATACGTCTGTGAGTCTGAACTTTCTACCCTGAAACATGTGAAATCAAAGCATCGATCGGTTCTGACTGACACTCATGTAAAAGAATTGCTTCGAGTGGCAACAGAATGCACACCAGATTTAATGAGGATTGTTCAAGACAAAGAATGCCAGAAGTCCCACTAAGCAACATGCAAACTATTGTCAATTATTACATTTTTGTTTGTGGACTTGGTTTTACTGAGTTTGTGTGTGGAAAGACAGTGTTCTTTGTTGCCTGTGGTTTTAGAATCAGAATCAGAATCAGAATCATCTTTATTGCCAAGTATGTAGAACACACAAGGAATTTGTTTCCGGTAGAACACGCTGCACTAGTATCGTTGTCAAAAAAACTGCTAAGTGGCACTATACAGTTCCATTTTGGCTACTGTTGAAAAACTCTCAGAGTCAATTTCCAATATATTTGCTGATTTTGTATTTAAAAGGTGATACTTATAATAAATCTGTCTGAGCAGAGGTCTGTGTGTGTGAGGGATGGGGCGATGTGGAGTGTTCATGTGTGCCCATGTTTATCAAAGTCAGCGTTATTGTCGAATGTTGTTTTTGTCTTGTTATTGTGTTTTCTTTTGTCACTTTATGTTGTTGTGCGTCCCGTGGAAGGGATATGTAGGGGGTTAGAAATGACCTCTGTTATTGTATGTTAGTCGATTACACTACCAAGTCAGGAGAGGGCGCTACGCGCCTGTGAATGGAACAGAGGAAGGCGATGTAGGCTCAGCTCACGCATGCGCAGTTGTCATAAATGCCGTTGTGTGAAGCTGATTAACACGGTTGTCTCGTGTCGTCTTTCCTCGTCGTTCACAGGTATTCAAAATAATAAGTGTTAGACATTCTCAAGATGTTAAAGTTATTGGGGACTTATTGGGCGATGTTATATATGAAACCTTGTTTGTGGCTTTGATGAATATTTTGTGGCTTTGATGAATTTGGATTTTTGGATGTCAATTGTAGTTCCCAGTACAACACACACGAGCGGGCAGACGTGCATAAGCATGTGCGAATGTGGAGGATATATACAATGTATAGATGTTGAATGTTTAGATCTACACATGAATGTATTCTGATATTGAAATTGCTGAATTGATGTTTTGATGAGTAAATGGTCATAAATGCCGTTGTGTGAAGCTGATTAACACGGTTGTCTCGTGTCGTCTTTCCTCGTCGTTCACAGTGCTACCTGCCTGTGACGCGTTTGGACCGACTCAGGTATCCCCTAGGCCTGAGGCCGGTAACAGATACAGATTGTATTTCAGCATTTTTGGCCACGACAATCATCAAGGAGGAGACTGTGCTGAGCGGTTGCGCCTTTCAGCAGCATGAATATGCCAGTACTGTTTTTGAATGGGAGGAATGTCAGAGCCAATTGACTACCATCGCTGGAAAGCTCTGGGGCCATTGTGCTTTTGGCGCCTGTAATGGGCAGCATCTTCACAGCCCGCTTTGTTCAGTGGAAAGGTCAGTGCTGTTGGACAGTCTGCGGTTGGATGGATGCATGGCTTGAGGAGCCCGCGATAAGAAGAAAGCAGCGTCAGCGCAGATCGCCGATGCGTATGTGGAACTGTCGCGGCTTGGAATTGAAGCAGATTTATGTGGGACAGGAGATGTGAGACAATGTCTTTTCGTCAATGGATGCTACAGCTTCGTGTTTGCTTTCAACATTTAGCTTGTAGTAGACGTACAAATTCCACCATGACGTCCCTGATCCACTGCTGACATGGATGCTTTGATCCTCTCCTCTTTCAACTAGAATTGCTTCATGTCATCCCAAAGAGGGTACAGCAAGTCCTGAAGAATGAATCACTCTGTGTCTTTGTGTTGTCAGATTTGTTATTTTTTCAATTTTTTTTCCCCAAGATGGCGGCGCGTGAACACGCAGCGGCTCCCCTCTCCCGGCAAATTGGCGTTTTCATGTTTATGTTTGTTAAAGTAATTATAAGTGCCTTGCATGCTGGGTCCGAGAGGACAGTAATTTCATCTGTGCTTTATGTCATGCATATTAGCATATTTGACATTAAAGCTGACTTTGACTTTTTGACTTTGAATATGCTCATATGCATGGCATACAGCACAGATGAAATTACTGTGCAATCGGACCCAGCATGCAAGGCACTTATAATGACTTTAACAAACATAATAAACACAAAAACGGCAATTTGACGGGAGAGAGAGGGGAGCCGCTGCGTGTTCACGCACCGCCATTTTGATGTGGCTCTTTGCAGTAACATAGTAAAAAATGTGGCTCTTTGTCTCTGACTGGTTGGCCACCCCTGATCTATCCAATGACACTTGCTCTCATGGCCACAGTCGCATCACTAGATTTCACAGCCTCCGTATTCTTTAATATCGTACTGATCGTAGATTTCGCCATGCTGTATTCCCTCGTCAGATCAGACACTCGCACACCTCCTTCATATTTTGCAATTATTTCTTTCTTAAATGCAATAGTTGTACGCACTACTTTTCTTTTGTCACTTTAAGCAGCACTTACTTTCTTTGGAGGCATGATTAGGGGCTAAAACTCTTCGTACACCTATATTAAACGCTAGAGCAAAACGCAGCGCGTCCGCTAGCGACAACAGTTGGTCACGAACAGAGCGATACACCCGTGCGCCGCTCAGCTCCCCACCCTCGCGTACGCACTCACGCATCGTATTGGCGTTCTAACACCGATTGATGTTCGAACGCCGAAGCAAGAATATCTCGAATATTTTGTTCGAACACCGATTTGTTCGAACAGTGAGGCCGACACCGAGGTACCACTGTATATATATATATATATATATATATATATATATATATATATATATATATATAGATAGATAGATAGATAGATTAGATATATATATATATATATATATAGATAGATAGATAGATAGATAGATAGATAGATAGATAGATAGATAGATAGATAGATAGATAGATAGATAGATAGATAGATAGATAGATAGATAGATAGATAGATATCGTGGTCATAGATAAAGGGGAAAGGAAAGCCGTTGTCGTGGATGTAGCGGTCCCGAGTGATGGGAACATCAGAAAGAAGGAACATGAGAAAATCGAGAAATATCAAGGGCTCAGAGAGGAACTGGAGAGAGCCTGGAAGGTAAAGGTGACAGTCGTGCCTGTGGTGGTTGGAGCACTCGGGGCAGTGACCACCAAACTCGACGAGTGGTTGCAACAGATCCCGGGAACAACATCGGATATCTCGGTCCAGAAAAGCGCAGTGCTGGGAACAGCACGGATACTGCGCAGAACCCTCAAGCTTCCTGGCCTCTGGTAGAGGACCCGAGCTGAAATGGGGACAGACTTTTTATATAATCGACTCGGAGGGCGGCCACATGGTGCCTTTAGGTCGGTCACATAAATTAGGTCAGTCACGTAAATTAGGTCGGTCACGTAAATTTCAAATCAATCCACATTTATTTTATCACGTCATTTTGCAAAGTAATACATTATTTTATAGTTTTTGCTTTTTTGAATTTTGCTGTGCCCATGACCATTTTGTGTTTGGGAGCCTTTTAACTGAGCGAGTTGCTTGTTCTGTAGCCACAAAGGGACATAAGTCTTCTTGTGCCGGTCCCAAGCCCGGATCAATACAGAGGGTTGTGCCAGGAAGGGCATCCGACGTAAAAGCTTGGCCAAAACAAACATGCAGATCAAACCTCTACAGATGGAGGACACTGATTTGCTGTGGCGACCCCTTGAAGGGAAAAGCCGAAAGGAAAAGAAGATTTATCCCACATAAGAGCAGTTTTGTCATGAGCGAGTTGACAGCTGGGCGGGGCCTCCACTCCCGCCGTCCGCCAGCTGCTGTCAATTCCCTCATCACTGACTTTTGGACATTTAAACCAGACGCTGGCACTCACCCAACGTCGGAAGATACTCACCCCTTGAACGACAATTCGGTACGAGAGTTGCTTCGCCCGAGGTATATATTAGTTACGATCGCGTCGGTTGTTCACCCTGTATCGTATGCTGTTTTGGACCCTCGTGTGCCTTTTTATTTTTCTACTCGCTAGTAAGTTTGGGCGGATTGCCCCCGCTCACCCACTAGCTCTGATGTTTTGTCACTTTTGTTCAACAAGTTTTTTCCGGGTCCAAGTTGTATCGGACCCACGCTTTTTGTTAATAAATCACCTGCCAGCACCAACGCCTCTGCCATCTGCATAGCGATCTTCCCCAATTACTACGTTCCAATTCGTCAGCAGCCACTGTCGCTGGCGGAACGTGATAAGTTTGCTGACCAAAGAATACTCTGTGCACGTATAGCTGCACTGTCAACGTTAACAGAAACATTAATCTCTTTGCAAAAGAAAAAAAAACACGTTGCTCTGATTGTGTCAACAACCATTCATAAAGAATAAACTGACAAATGTTAAGTAAAGTCTCCTGATATGCGACAAGACAGAAGGCGATGCTTGCTCTCAACACGTACAATACTTATAAGATCAGAACCTGCGAAATGCAAAGTGCATCTACTTTTCCTTTCGGCTTTCCCCTTCAAGGAGTCGCCACAACGAATCAGTGTCCTCCATCGTCAGAGGTTTGATTCGCAAGTAAGTTCAAAATACTTGTTTTAGCTTTTAACCCTTACATTTGACAAAACTTTAAAAAACTCATTCTTTTGGATGTTGGCCTGAAACAGACAAAGGCGATCCTTCATCACTGCCCTAACACATATATCTACCAGTAACTTTGTTTGTCGTCGTGTCCTCATCACTGGCTGCGTGAATACTTCTATCCTCTACAAATCCATTCCTTATCTGCGCGGAACTCTTAGCGATGCCGCTTTTGAGATCACACGAACCATTCATTGCGCAAGTCACAAACACCAAACAAAACAACTGCGGCTGAATATTTTATAATGTTCAACAATACGATTTTGTTTTTCTCCTTGTACTCATCTATTTTTATAAAGCTGATTCTAATGAAATATTTTTAGCTACCGTACGTCACACAGAACTACAAAATGTGTTTAGCCAACCAACTTTAATATGGGACAAGTATTTATCTCACATAAGAGCAGTTTAATGACCAAAGAATTCTCTGTGCATGTATAGCAACACTGTGAACTTTAACAGATACGTTAATCTGTTTGAAAAAGAAAAAAACAAAACACGTTGCTCTGATTGTGTCAACAACCATTCATCAAGAATAAACTGACAAATGTGAAGTCTCCTGATATGCGACAAGACAGAAGCCGACGCTTGCTCTTAACACGTACAATACTTATAAGACAAGAACCTGTGAAATGCAAAGTGCATAAAGTGCAAAATATTTGTTTTAGCTTTTCACCCTTACATTTTAAAAGCCTCTACTAAAGAGATCAAACACAAGACAGCAGAAACCTGCTCATCAGATACTGTCAAACGTAACGGTAAGGATGGAATGAACAATATAAACTGTGACACTTTTGTGTCTTGTGCTAGTTCAGTTTCAGCAACATTCAAAACCCAAAACCCGTACACAGCAGGCCGCATTTGAAAAAAAAAAAAAAAAACAGGTCGCCCTGACTCCGAAATGACAATATTATCAAATGGCAATGTTTCACTGAGGCAATTGAACCGATCATAAAACAAGTGGCTTTGTTGAGAATCACAAGATTGATTGAAAAGCAACTCCTGTCACTCCCTTGGATGTTGGTCTGAAACAGACAAAAGGTGATCCTTCATTACTGCCCTAACACATATAACTACCAGTAACTTTGTTTGTTTGTCGTCGTGTCCTCATCACTGGCTGCGTGGATACTTCTCCCCTCTACAAACGCATTCCTTATCTGCGCAGAGCTCTTAGCGTTGCCGCTTTTGAGATCGCGTGAACCATTCATTGCACAATTCACAAACACCAAACAAACCAGCTGCGGCTGAAGAATTTGTACAGTCCCAACACCGTTTTTGTTCTTCAGTCCGAGGACTTTGGGGGAAAGCTTTTCCCCATCCGTTCCCGCGAGAACCAAAACTTACGAAAGTTGTGATATTTTGGTTATTTATAGCACGTTTGGGATCATTTGAACGGTCCTTGACAGCTACCGAGAACATACGCGGCCCACGATGTGAAATGATGACAGGTGTAAGTGATAAAAGTTAATTGCAGTTGATCACAAAACAAACTGTTGCGTAAAAGGAATGCTGATTCAATGTCAACGTTTCGTAACGTTGTTGTGCTTCTTTACACCAAAACTAATGAAAGACGTGATATTTTTGTTTTTTTATACCACATTTGGGATAATTTTAATGGTTGTTGACATCTACCGAGCACATACGCGGCCCACGGTGTGAAATCAAGTTGACACCCCTGATTTACACTACTCGAAAACGAAGATGACATAAAGAAAGCATTCGAGTGAACCAAAGGTCTATTTTTTTCAAGTTCAATCAAAGTCCTAAAATGTATTTTCAAAAAGTACGGCGTGATCAGAAAATACTTTTTCAACTCGTTAGGGTCTACGGTGCGAGGCTGCCCGCCTTCGGCGCTTGATGGGCGGTTTGGAGACCTCCGTAAACGGTTGATGTCTCACTTACGGGAGCGTAGCTAAGCCACAAGTGTATCCCACCGTGACGCACCACCCTGGGGGACGTTTGGGTCCGGCTGTCGACCGCTTCCCGGAGCTCAAACACTTTGAAAATATTCATGAAACCGAGGGCGAATTCCTACCGTGGCTGTCCGCCTTCGGTGTTTGATAGGCGGCTACGAGACCTCCGTAAACGGTCGCTGTAATACTTTCAGGGAAGCACCATCACGCCTGAGCTTTACCCCACCGTTACGCACAACCCCGGGGGGCTTTTGGGTCCGGCTGTCGCCTCCTTGCCGGAGCTCAGACCCTTTGAAAATATTCATTAAACCGAGGCCGAATTCCCACCGTGGCTGCCTGCATTCGGTGCTTGATAGGCTGCTAGGCTGTAATAGTTCCAGGGAAGCACCATCACCCCCGAGCTTTCCCCCACCGTGACGCAGCACCCTGTGGGAGGTGTTTGGGTCCGGCTGTCGCCCCCTTGCCGGAGCTAAAACGCTTTGAAAAATATTCAAAAAGTAGGGGCCGAATTCCCATTGTGGATGCCCGCATTCGGTGCTCGATAGGCGGCTTGGAGACCTCCGTAAACGGTTGCTGTAATACTTCCAGGAAATCAGCGTTACCCCCGAGCTTTCCCCCACCGTTACGCACGACCCCGGGCAGTGTTTGGGTTCGGCTATCGCCCCTCTGCTGGAGCCCAAACATTTTCAAAATATTCATTACACCGAGGCTGAATTCCCACCGTGGCTGTTCGCCTTCGGTGCTTGCAAGGCGGCTTGGAGACCTCCGTAAACGGTCGCTGTAATACTTCCAGGAAATCAGCATCACCCCTGAGCTTTCCCTCACCGTGACCCATGACCCTGGGGGGCATTTGTGCCCGGCTGTCGCCACCCTGCCGAAGCTCAAACACTTTGAAAATATTCACAAAACAGAGGCCAAATTCCCACCCTGTCTGTCCGCCTTTGGTGCTTGCAAGGCAGCTCCGAGACCTCCGTAAACGGTCGCTGTAATACTTGCAGGGAAGCACCATCACCCCCGAGCTTCCACCCACCGTGACGCACGACCCTGGGGGCATTTGTGCCCGGCTGTCACCACCCTGCCGGAGCTCAAACACTTTGAAAAATATTCAAAAAGTAGGGGCCGAATTCCCACAGCGGCTGTCCGCCATCGGTGCTCCATATTCGGCTACAAGACCTCCGTAAACGGTCGCTCTAATACTTCCAGGAAAGCTGCATCACCCCCGAGCTTTCCACCACCGTGAGCCACGACCCTGGGGGGCGTTTGGGTCCGGCTATCGCCCCTCTGCTGGACATAAAACACTTAGGAAAATATTCATTAAACCGAGGCCGAATTCTCACCGTGGCTGTCCGCCATTGGTGCACTATAAGCGGCTACGAGACCTCCGTAAATGGTCGCTGTAATACTTCATGGGAAGCAGCATCACCCCCAAGCTTTCTCCCACCGTGACGCACGACCCTGGGGGGCGTTTGGCTGCGGCTGTCGCCACCCTGCCGCAGCTAAAACACTTTGAAAATATTCACGAACCTGAGGCCAAATTACCACCGTGGTTGTCCGCCTTCGGTGCTCAATAGGTGGCTACGTGACCTCCGTAAACGGTAACTGTAATACTTCCAGGAAAGCAGCGTCACCCCCGAGCTTTCACCCACCATGACGCACGACCCCGGGGGGCGTTCTGGTCCGGCTGTCGCCCCTGTTCGATTCTAATTCTTGTATCTCTTCCTGGTTGTGGTTCGACGGAGCTTTATGATGAAATACCAGCGGGGACCATAAATGGTGAACAGAAAAAAACTACTTAACAATAGGAGAACATGTCTAGTCGGAGCAGGGAGCCAAGAGAGTTTTTATCACACAGCAGCGATGACATCGTCTCGACCAGGCCTATCAGCAACGAGAGGGGTTGGGAGAACATTAGACACTGAAAATGAATACTTGTTGCACCCTAACGATGCAAGGAGTTATCTAATAAGCTACATACATCCACATAGACTAAACTAAACATGAAATACCATAGGATGTTTACGGATGTGTATAAAAACACTCTATCATTCCCCCCTGTTGCACATTTAAACATCATTGGAACTGTATAGTGCCACCTAGTGCCACTTAGGAAACAAATTCCTTGTGTGTTCGACATACTTGGCAATAAACATGATTCTGATTCTGATTCTGATCAGTACATACATTTCCAAAACGGTTTTCATGCATGCATGTCATAACCACCGGCACAGGGAACCATTCTATACCATGGAGAAGGTGAAAAACCTGTCATAACTTTACTGCTGTGATATGCAACCACTACATTTGCGAGAGTCTTAAAGGTAAATCATATTCAATCAAAATATTGACGAGGGAAATTCCTTCTCAGCCCTCCGTTTTGCCGGGAACAACCACACTCTGATCGTTCGTCCTTGGTTCATTGCTTCGACGGGTGTTGATGATAGAGGGTGGTTAAATCATTAGGAAGCCAGGTGTAGAACAGAAAGTTGGTTTAATCTTGAATAATAATAATAACACATTTAGAACAAGCGCCTTTCAAAACACCCAAGGACACTTTACAATAAAAACAATAAAACAAAGCACATAACAATAAAACCATAAGTAAAATGATACATAATAAAATAGCAGAATGAATTAGACATTGAAAGCAATTTTAAACACCAGTCTGCGGCTGGTTGGATGCATGGCTTGAGGAACCCGCGATAAGAAGAAAGGAGCGTCAGCGCAGAGCGCCGATGCGTATGTGCAACTGTTGCGGCTTTGAATTGAAGCAAATTTATGTGGAACAGGAGATGTGAGACAATCTCTTCGTCAATGGATGCTACAGCTGCGTGTTTGCTTTCAACATTTAGCTTGTAGTCGACGTGCACATTCCACCATGATGTCCCTGATCCACTGGTGGAAAGACGCTTTGATCCTCTCCTCTTTCATCTAGAACTGCTTCATGTCATCACAAAGAGGGTACAGCAAGTCCTGAAGAATGAATGTCTCTGTGTTTTTGTTTTGTCATATTGTCTCTATGCTGTCATATTATTTGTTATTTAATTTTTTTTTGTTCTTTTGACTTCAAGACGGCGCCGCGAGAGTGGCTGCCTTTCCAGCAGCTCATGTATTTTGTTTTTCTACTTTCATTCCTTTCATCACTTTGCTGCTGTGAAATGTAAATTTCTCCACTGTGAGACTAATAAAGGCATATCCAATCCAATCCAATATCCAAACAAATGGGTTTTGAGGTGGGACTTGAAAATAGGGAGGGAGTCAATATTACAGATGTTGGGTGGAAGTGAATTCCAGAGTTTGGGAGCAGAGCAGCTGAAAGCTCTGTATCCCATCGTGGTAAGACGGGCAGAGGGCACATAGAGGTGAAGGGAGGATGAGGATCTGAGGGACCGAGAGGGAACAGAGATTTGAAGCAGGTCAGAAAGATAGGGAGGGGCAAGGTTATGGATGGCTTTGAATGTAAAGAGAAGTATTTTGAATTTGATACGATGTTTAACAGGTAGCCAGTGGAGTTGCTGGAGGACAGGGGTGATGTGGTGAAAGGAGGGGGTTTTAGTGATGATCCGGGATGAAGAATTTTGGACGAGTTGGAGTTTATGGAGAAATTTCTGATTGATACCGAAGAGAAGTGCGTTGCAATAATCGATGCGGGAGGTGACGAGACTGGATAAGGATAGCAGCGGAGTGAGGGGTAAGCGAGGGACGGAGACGGTTAATATTACGGAGGTGGAAATAAGCAGACCGAGTGATGTTATTTATATGGGAGTGAAAAGATAGTGAGCTATCGAGGATGACACCCAGGCTCTTGACCAGAGGGGAGGGGGACACGGTTGAACTGTCAATGGTGAGAGAGAAACTGTTAGTTTTGTGGAGGGTGGATTTTAAGTTCAGTTTTTTCACTGTTAAGCTTGAGAAAGTTATGGGAAAGCCAGGATTTAATTTCTGAGAGGCAAAGAGAGAGGGATGAAGGTGGAAGAGAGGCATCGGGTTTGCTGGAGAGGTAGAGTTGTGTGTCATCCGCGAAGCAGTGAAAGTGAATGTCAAACTCACGGAAAACATTGCCAAGGGGAAGTAGGTAGATAATAAAGAGAATTGGCCTTGAGGCACACCAGAGGACACAGGAGAGGACCGTGAGGTGAACGAGTTAATTTGGATAAATTGTGAGCTATTAGAGATATAGAAATGAAACCAGCAAAGTGGGGTGTGGGTGATGCCTAGGGTGGAAAGTCTGTCGAGCAGGATAGGGTGGGAAATGGTGTCAAAAGCTGAGGTCAGGTCAAGAAGGATGAGGATGGAGAGTGAACCGGCATCGGCTGCCATAAAAAGATCATTTGTGATTGTTATGAGAGCCGATTCAGTACTGTGGCCGGTCTTCCTGTAAAGTCTTTCGAGTTGGCGAGTTTTTGTCTTGATGGAGCGGAGATAGGCGGTGAACCAGGGGGCGGACCGGGTAAATTGGACGGACCGGGACTTAACAGTAGCAAGGGAGTTGAGGGTGTACGTGAGGTCCGCGTTGTACCGGGAGACAAGTTCATCAGGCGATGAGTTGTAGTCTGGAGTCAGGGTGGCAATCATCTCAGCGAGGGTGGCAACATTGATGTCCTTGTGCGATATGTGATGACACTGGGTGGTTTGGGGAGAGAGAGGGTGATGGAAACGTTGAATGAAACCAGGAAATGGTCTGTTATAGGAATTTCATTAGCCGTGCAATTCTTTGGGATAAGGCCAGACATGCAAATGAGGTCCAGGGTTTGGCCTTTTATGTGGGTGGGAAAGTCCGAGAATTGATGCAGACCAAAGCTGTCAAGTGAGGAGGTGAAGTCTTTAGTGAGGGGAAGAGTGGAATTGTCCATGTGGATGTTAAAGTCCCCGAGAATAATTACATTTGGTGACAGGGTGGAGAGGTGTGTGAGGACATCAGAGAATTCTTTTAGAACAGGGGTGCTCACACTTTTTCAGCATACGAGCTGCTTATAAAAACTACCAAGTCAAAATGATCTACCCACGACAAAAATGCAAAACATAATTACAGTAAAGTCTCGTTATATCGATATCGGTTATATCGATAGTACCGCTTATTACGATACTATTTTCATTTCCCTTGCACATTTCTAGTCTTTTTATGTATAATTAGTACCGTTTAGTACGATACCCGGTTATTACGATAATCCGGTTATTACGGTGCTCCTTTTCATCCCCCGCCGGCCATTTTTGTTGTTTATATCGATATATCCGTCGCGCCATTGGTCAACTTGGTCACGTGTCTTGTTACGTGAGTCGCCATCCGTCGCGCCATTGGTCGACTTGGTCACATGAGCCGCCATCGGTCGCGCTATTGGTCGACTTGGCCGTGTGACTTTGTCACGTGACACGCCATCGGTCGCGCCATTGGTCAACTTGGTCACGTGTCTTGGTTACGTGTCACGCCATCAGTCGCGCCATTGGTCGACTTGGTCAGGTGACTTGGTTACGTGCCCAGCACCCGTGTAGCAGAGCCATTTTCATTTTCAGACGCTAGCTCGTGTGTAGCAGACGAGATTGAAGTGTTTGTGTTAAAAGGTAAAAATGGGAAGCAGAAGAAGATTGATGACTTTTTTAAATTGTATACATAATACAGTAAGATGTAAGTGTTGCAGTTTCCCTGTTGTGTTATGTACATGCCCACTGTACTGTATATGAATGCAATCGTTTTTTGCAACAATGTTTCTTGTTTTGTCTGCTGAAGCGCGATGATTTTGAAAATTATTAACATTCCATACTGTGTATTAAAGGACAGCCGATGTCACTTTTTATTCAAATGCAAATAAAAATGACTTCACGCCAAGACGTCTTGCATTGCTTGTGAATCCAAACAATGGCTTCAGATTCGGATAATATGCTTTCTTGTTACACATCCAGTTATGAATATGTTTCAAATACACTGTAGTTCTGAAGATTAAAGCATGCATGTTTACAATCATTAAAGAATTATATGTGCCATTTTGAGGCAACATTGGGGGAACATCTCTCACCCAAAAAAAAGGGAGCTAATGGCCAGCTCCGTTTCTTATATGGCGCTTGGCTGCCCTCTTTTAGCGGCTTTTGTTTAATGCAGTTCGGCGCAGGATCGGATATATCGATAGTCCCGGTTATATCGATATTTTTTCGGACTCCCTTGAATATCGATATAACGAGACTTTACTGTATTTTGGAACCAGAAAACCAAATTATGACCAAGAGCGGGTTGCGATTACCAGTATGCGTCAAGTACGGGTCAAAATTTGGGTTTTATAGACGAGGATAGATGTTTATATGTGCTACCGTTAAACACTAATGTCACCGTTTTGCCCGTATCTTCACATGTTTGGTGGTTATGCGGTTGGAAAGTATATTCTTTTATTCATCCGCGAGCCTACGGTTTGTGTGCAACTGTTACTGTAACTGACAGGACTTTCATTGTTACCAGTCGTCCAGTACACCCTCATGTTAAGAGAAGAGTATCTTGTTAAGAGAAGAGTAGTTGTTGTACGTACATACCCGAAGAAGCGAATTCCATAAACATGACTAATGCTTTGTCTGTTATCAGGGATCTCAGAGATGCTATGGCCAAAGATCGACGGTCTCATCACCCGTGGAGCTTTGCCATGCTTTTCGAAGGCCCTTGGTATACGATTTTGCTTAGACCGTTTGTGCATATAGCGATCATGATTGTAATTATTATCTTAGTCATTGGTTGTATCATTCCATGCTTACGCACAATGGTAAATTCTATGATAACCAATTCTTCTTTTCCTTTGGGCTTTTCCCCTCAGGGGTCGCCACAGCAAATCAATGTCCTCCATCTATCCCGTTTTTTTGCATCCTCTTCTCCTCGTTTTGCACGTCACTCTCTCTCCTCTGGACATGTCCAAACCATCTCAGTCTGGCTTCTCTGACTTTCTCTCCAAAGCCTCCAATATGAGTTGTCCCTCTAATGTACTCATTCCTGATCCGATCAAACCTGGTCACTCCCAAAGAAAACCTCAACATCTTCAGCTCTGCTGCCTCCAGCTCTGCTTCCTGTCTTTTCTTCAATGTCACTGTCTCCAGTCCAAACATCATGGCTGGTCTCACCACTGTTTTATACCCTTTTCCTTCCATCCTAGCTGAAACTCTTCTATCACACATCACACCTGACATTTTCTCCAGCCGCTCCAGCCTGCCTGGACACGCTTCTTCACCTCTTTTCAACACTCTCCATTGCTCTGGACAGTTGACCCCAAGTACTTAAAATCCTCCACCTTCTTTATCTCTTTTCCCTGTAGCATCACTCTTGCACTTGGATCCCTCTCATTCACACACATATATTCTGTCTTGCTGTGACTGATCTTCAGTCCTCTCCTTTCCAGGGCATATCTCCACATCTCTAGTTTCTCCGCCACCTGTTCCCTGTTCTCGCTACATATCACAATATCATCTGCAAACATCATGGCCCAAGGAGATTCTTGTCTAACATCGTCTGTCAGCCTTTCCATCACCATAGCAAACATGAAGGGGCTCAGAGCTGACCCCTGGTGGAGTCCCTCCTCCACCTTAAATTGCTTAGTCATACCGACAGCACACCTCACAACTGTCTTACAGTCATGATATATGTCTTGCACCACTCTGACATACGTTTCCGTACTTTACTTTAACCGTGCGCTGCATCTCCTTGTACTGCTGTCTACTCTCGTCCGTCCTGTCAGTGTCCCACTTCTTCTTTGCTAACCTCTTTCTCCGTACACACTCATGCACCTCCCTATTCCACCACCAAGTCTCCTTATCTACCTTTCTTCCACTTAATACAGCAAGTACTTTCCGACCTGTGTCTCTGAATATGTTTGCTGTAGTTTGCCAGTCATCCGGAAGGACCTCTTGCCCACCCAGTGCTTGTCTTACCTCCTTCCTAAATGTCATGCAACACTCTTCCTTATTCAACTTCCACCATTTTGTCCTCACTTCAGCCTTTGGTTTCTTCATCTTCATCACCGCCAGTGTCATCCTACACACCACCAACCTATGCTGTCTGGCAACACTCTCGCCAACCACTACTTTGCAGTCAGTGAATTCCTTTAAATGGCGCCGTTGACACAAAATGTAGTCTACCTGTGTACTTCTGCCTCCACTCTTATAGGTCACCCTATCTTCCTGTCTCTTCTGAAAGAAAGTATTCACAATAGCCATTTCTATTCTCTTAGCAAAGTCAACCACCATCTGTCCTTCAGCGTTCCTCATCTGGAGTCCAAACCTGCCCATCACCTCCTCATCATCTTTGTTTCCTGCACGAACGTGTCCATTGAAGTCACCACCAATTACAACCCTCTCACTTCTCGGGGTGTTCTGTATGACTTCATCAAAGTCCAACCAAATTTTTTAAATCATTGTTTTTGTTTCTTATATTTGTCATCTTTTGGCTTGTACAAGTGCATCAATACCAGGTGTCATCTCCTGACTAGCTGACACTTTCACAATGTCATTTAAGTGCTTGTTCGTGAGCTTTGAACAGATTTTTTGTTTTATTGATAATGGATTGGATTGGATTTGCCTTTATCAGTCTCGAAGTGGAGAAACGTACGTTCACAGCATCAAAGTTAGGAAAGGAATGAATACACTGTATTCATTCCTTTTGCGAGAGTGGCTTACTTTTCTGCAGTTCTTGTAGTCAATACAGGAACTGCAGGAAAGTAAGCCACTATCGCGGCGCCGTCTTGAAGTCAAAAGAACAAAAAAAACAACTAAATAACAAATAACATGACAACACAAAGACACAGTCATTCATGCTTAAGCACTTTCTGTACCCTCTTTATTACACAATATTAATATTCATTGCTGAGAAGATTTGTTCACGAAGGTAGGTTGTTCACAACATGCAGAAAACTTTAGCAGCCATGGCTGTTAATCTGGGGTACCCTGGTAGTCGATACTGCTAAAATTTGTCCAGACCTCTGGAGGCAAATTTGCCCTTTAAATCTGCATCACATTGCAAATCAATTATTTCTAGCTGGATTTCGACCGATAGAACAAAAGCTTTAACTGTGAAATGCGAGCAAAAAACTGAAAATTCAGCCTCAAATTCACCAAAAACCTGAAAAAGTTTATCAAACTCCCACAGTAATCCTGCAATCTTGTGTTTCTACCGCATCAGGTCTGTTCACACACACACACATCTCTCAGACAGGGGAAATGAGTGGGGTTCCCACTTGCCACTTGCGTGTTGAAACCGCAGTTGAAAAAACATGACCAGGTTGAAAAAAAAAACGCCGCTGTTTTCTTCTACGTTGATCAAAACACCACCATTCTGCCCCTTAGGGGACAATACTTGAATGGCACCTCATTAAAAATAGGAATTCCATGTCGTTTGTGCATTTTTTCCACATTGAAAATCCCGCAGGCCTGATTAAAACTCCTTGGAGGCCGGTTCTGGCCCGCGGGCCGTATGTTTGACACCACTGACTTAAGGTGTCCCAAAAATACTTCAAAATGACCTCACAAAGGTTCAGTTTCAGAAGGTCCTGCCCCCTTGTTCGTGACGTCACACAAGGACGTCATTGCCTTGCTCTACAATCAAAACAATGGCTTCAGATTCGGAGAATATCAGAATCGCAATCATCTTTATTGACAAGTATGTAGAACACACAAGGAATTTGTTTCCGGTCGAACACGCTGCACTAGTATCATCATCAAAAAAATTCCAAAGAGGCAGTATACAGTTCAATTTGGGCTACTGTTCAAAGAGGGAATGGCTTGGGGGAAGAAGCTGTTTAAATGTTTGCTGGATGTATGCTTTCTTGTTCCTCATCCAGTTATGAATATGGTTCAAATAGTTCTGAAGAGGAAAGCATAAATGTTTGTACTGTGTCAGAAAGAAAGAATAGGGAATGAAACCAAAAATTTTCAAGATACAAAAATGAGAGGAGTAGCAGTACCTTACAATGCAGGAGTTTCTGAAAAATTACAAAGAGTCCTTTGGCAACAAAAAAATTCCTACTTATTTCAAACCGATAAACAAGTTAATAATAATAATAATACATTTTATTTCAAGCGCCTTTCAAAACACCCAAGGACACTTTACAATAAAAACAATAAAACAAAGCACATAACAATAAAACCATAAGTAAAATGATACATAATAAAATAGCAGATAGAACTAGACATTGAAAGCAATTTTAATCAAACGGGTTTTGAGGTGAGCCTTGAAAATAGGGAGGGAGTCAATATTACGGATGTTGGGTGGAAGTGAATTCCAGAGTTTGGGAGCAGAGCGGCTGAAACCTCCGCATCCCATCGTGGTGAGACGGGCAAAGGGCACATAGAGGTGAAGGGAGGATGAGGATCTGAGGGACCGAGAGGGAACAGAGATTTGAAGCAGGTCAGAAAGATAGGGAGGGGCAAGGCATCGGATGGCTTTGATGGTAAACAGAAGTATTTTGAATTCGATACGATGTTTAACAGGTAGCCAGTGGAGTTGCTGGAGGACACGGGTGATGTGGTGAAAGGAGGGGGTTCTAGTGATGATCCAGGCTGAAGAATTTTGGACGAGTTGGAGTTTATGGAGAAATTTCTGATTGATACCGAAGAGAAGTGCGTTGCAATAATCGATGCGGGAGGTGACAAGACTGTAGATAAGGATAGCAGCGGAGTGAGGGGTGAGCGAGGGACGGAGACAGTTAATATTACGGAGGTGGAAATAAGTAGACCGAGTTATGTTATTTTTATGGGAGTGGAAAGATAGTGAGCTATCGAGGATGACACCCAGACTCTTGACCTAAGGGGAGGGGGACACAGTTGAAGTATCAATTGTGAGAGAGAAACTGTTAGTTTTGTGGAGGGTGGATTTGGTACCGACAAGGAGAAGTTCCGTTTTTTCACTGTTAAGCTTGAGAAAGTTATGGGAAAGCCAGGATTTAATTTCTGAGAGGCAAAGTGGGAGGGATGAAGGTGGAAGAGAGGCGTCGGGTTTGCTGGAGAGGTAGAGTTGGGTGTCATCCGCGAAGCAGTGAAAGTGAATGCCAAACTTACGGAAAATATTGCCAAGAGGAAGTAGATAGATAATAAAGAGAAGTGGCCCCAGGACAGACCCTTGAGGCACACCAGAGGACACAGGAGAGGACCGTGAGTTGAACGAGTTGATTTGGATGAATTGTGAGCAATCAGAGAGATAGGAATGAAACCAGCAGAGTGGGGTGTGGGTGATGCCTAGGGTGGAAAGTCTGTCGAGCAGGATAGGGTGGGAAACGGTGTCAAAAGCTGAGGTCAGGTCGAGAAGGATGAGGATGGAGAGTGAAGCGGCATCGGCTGCCATAAAAAGATCATTCGTGATTTTTATGAGAGCCGATTCAGTACTGTGGCGGGGGCGGAAACCAGACTGGAATTGTTCGTAAAGGTTATTGTGAGTGAGGTGTGAGTGAAGCTGGGACACAACTGTCTTTTCAAGAATTTTGGCGATGAATGGAAGGTGGGAAATTGGACGTAAGTTATTGAAATTGTTTGGGTCTGAGCCAGGTTTTTTTAGGATTGGAGTGACAGCTGCGGTTTTGAGTGGGATAGGAACAATTCCAGTTGATAATGAGGAGTGAATAATGGTAGAAATAAATGGGAGAAGAGAGGGTAGGCAGGACTCGATAAGGATAGTAGGGAGGGGGTCGAGTTGACAGGAGGAGTTCTTGGATTTGGTGATAATGTCTGAGATTATAGAGGAATGGGGGAGTTCAAAGGCAGAAAGTAGTTGGGAAGGAGTAGAAAGGCTGGGAGAGGGGGGCACAGAGGACCCGAGGTGCTGATGGATTTTGTTGATCTTTTCACTAAAAAACATAAGCAGAGTGTTACATGTCTCAGAGGAATAGAAATGTGACAGGAAGAGAGATCGGCGGTTGTGTGATTTTGTGATAGAGGGAAAAGAGGACCTGTGAGTTTCCAGGATTAGAGTCAATGAGTCCAGACTAATATTGCGATTTTGCGCATGAGATTGAGTCCTTGTAATGGGTGAGGTGAGTTGTGTACATGTCCTTTTGAGTAATGAGCCCGGTCTTCCTGTAGAGTCTTTCCAGTTGGCGAGTTTTTGTCTTGATGGAGCGGAGATGGGCAGTGAACCAGGGGGCGGACCGGGTATATTGGACAGACCGGGAATTTACAGGAGCAAGGGCGTTGAGGGTGTTCGTGAGGACTGCGTTGTACCGGGAAACAAGTTAATCAGGGGATGAGTTGTAGTCCGGAGTCAGGGTGGCAATCATCTCAGCGAGGGTGGCAAAGTTGATGTCCTTGATGTTGTGATATGTGATGACACGGGGGGGTTTGGGTAGAGAGAGGGTGATGGAAACATTGAATGAAACCAGGAAATGGTCTGTTATAGGAAGTTCATTAGCCGTGCAATTCTTCGGGATAAGGCCAGACATGCAAATGAGGTCCAGGGTGTGGCCTTTTATGTGGCTGGGAAAGTCCGAGAATTGATGCAGACCAAAGCTGTCAAGTGAGGAGGTGAAGTCTTTAGTGAGGGGAAGAGTGGTATTGTCCATGTGGATGTTGAAGTCCCCGAGAATAATTACATTTGGTGACAGGGTGGAGAGGTGTGAGGACATCAGAGAATTCTTTTAGGAAGTCACAGTGTGGTTTTGGTGCACGGTATACAGTGGCTATGATAGAGGGAGAGGGTCCAGAAATTTTACATGCAAGGCATTCGAATGATAGGGTTTTCCTGGAGTAAAAAAATTATAGGGTTTCCTGGACTAAAATTTCCTGGAGGATTTTCCAGTTCTTGCGGTAAATTATCGCGAGACCACCTCCGCGGCCTGAGAGGCGGGGATTAGAAATGTAAACAAAGCCTGACGGATTCGCGGCGTTGAGCTTGGAGAAGTCTCCCGCCATTTGCCAGGTCTCATTTATACAAAAAAAGTGAAGCTTACGGTCAATTAGGATGTCCTGGATAAGACACCCCTTTCCCGTAAGCGAGCGGACGTTGAGGAGGCCAAAGTTGATACTGGTGGCGTCCCCACTACGAGGCTCATTAGCCGACCTAGCCAGGCCGGCTAACATACGGTGATCGACAGAGCGGCTGCTCCTGAGCGGCTGGTGGACGGATGACCACAGGGAGGTGATATCCTTGGAGCCATCGAGGTGAAAGCCTCGAGGTGAAAGCCTCGACATGATCCGCGGTGGATATACCTCCGGAAAGGGCAACGAGCGATTTCCGGGAACCTGAGAATCGCCAGTGGTACGCTCGTCCATTGGGAGTGGAACTTCAGCAGCTCCGCCACCGAGTACTGTAGCCGTCCAACAGGTCGACGGAGAAGTGACATGATATTCACCAGCAACACCCAGAGAGAGGCAGCGGCCAGGTTAGCCCTCGACAGCGGGAACAGTTGGGTGGAGATGAGAACGCGGCTTCGTCTGTGATCCGGATAAGCGACTGGAATCATGAGATGAATCGATAGCCAACGTTCGTCTGGTGACTGTTTGGTTTTTCCAGAGGTTCAGGAACCATAAAAAGCTAAAAAGAGGTTAAAAAAGGGGAAAAGAAGCTAAAACCATTTCGCGGGCCAGCAGCGGCAGCCAAAGCGCGCCAGCGTACGCTCGACCCGGAAGCGGAGTTATGTGTTTTGTTTTATTGTTTTTATTTTAAAGTGTCCTTAGGTGTTTTGAAAGGCGCTTGAAATTAAATGTATTATTATTATTATTATTATTATTATTATTATTATTATTATTATTATTATTATTATTATTATTATTATTATTATTATAATAAGGTGCCGAAACACGCACGCCTTGTGCCAACTGTGGGTCTGCCTCGCACCCCACTCGTGCGCCCACTTGCAGAGCCACTGGACAACGATGCAAACGCAACAAATGCCAAAGATGAATCATTTCGCCAGGATGTGCCGCTCTGCTCACACCGCCACCTACGACGGTGCCGTGGTAAATGTCATCAGACATCAAGGGGCCAACACACGCAGGCCTGGTGCCAACTGTGGGTCTGCCTGGCACCCTACACATGCGCCAACTTGCGAAGCCATAGGACAAGTGTCCCTAACAAGTGTCCCTAACTAGCAACCCGGAAAAATAACCTTAATAAGTATCCCGAACAAGTAAACCTAGCATGTACCCTAACAAGTATCCATAACTACTATCCATAACAAGTAACCCTAACAAATAACCCTAACAAGTAACCCTTACAAGTAACACTAACAAGTAACACTAACAAGTAAACATAACAAGTAACCCTAACAAGTAACCATAACAAGTATCTCTAACGAGTTTCCCTAACTTGTTACCCTATCAAGTAAACCTAACAAGTAACCCGAACAAGTGTCCCTAACAAGTCAACCAAACCAGTAACCCCCACGAGTAATTCCAACAAGTATCTCTAACAATTATCCCTAACAAATAACCCTAACAAGTAACCCTAACAAGTAACCCTAACAAGTAACCATAACAAGTAAACTGAACAAGTAACCTCCACGAGTAATTCCAACAAGTATCTCTAACAAGTATCCCGAACAAGTAACCCTAACAAGTATACAAGTAAATGAGACCAAGATGGCGCCCGAGTTGGCAGCCGTCAGCAAGTGCTCTAATGAGCCTTGCTTTTTTGTTGTTTTTGTCTTGTTTTTGTGTTTTCTTTTGTCACTTTGTGTTGTTGTGCGTCGTGTGGAACGGATACGGATATTTTTTCAGCATTTTTGACCACGACATTCATCAAGGAGGAAACTGTGCTGAGCGGTTGCGCCTTTTCGGCAGCATGAATATGCCAGTAGTGTTTTTGAAAGGGAGGAATGTCGGTGCCATTCGACTGCCATCGCTGGACAGCTCTGGGGCCATTGTGCTTTTTTGCACCTGTAATGGGCAGCATCTTCACAGCCCCGCTTTGTTCAGTGGAAGGTCGGTGCTGTTGGACAGTCTGCGGCTGGATGGATACATGGCTTGAGGAGCCCGCGATAAGAAGGAAGAAGCGTCAGCGCAGAGCGCCGATGCGTATATGGAACTGTCTCGGGATGGAATTGAAGCTGATTTATGGGGGACAGGAGATGTGAGACAATCTCTTTTCGTCAATGGATGCTACAGCTGCGTGTTTGCTTTCAACATTTAGCTTGTAGTCGATGTGCACAATCCACCATGATGTCCCTGATCCACTGGTTAAGAGACGCTTTGATCCTCTCCTCTTTCAACTGGAACTGCTTTATGTAAGAAAGAGGGTACAGAAAGTGCTTAAGAATGAATGTGTCTCTGTGTCTTTGTTGTCATGTTATTTCTTACAGTAAAGTCTCGTTATATCGATATTCTAATAGTCAGAAAAAATATCGTTATAACCGGACTATCGATATATCCGATCCTGGGGGCTGGGGGGAGAATGCGTAAATGGAGCATCTTTGTTATGGCATGTAATTTCATCATTGGGTTAATGGATTGCGTATCTAACATGTTTTTTGTACAGTAGTGAAGTGAAAAATAAAGTTGTGCATAAAATAAAAACGTCTTTACACTTTTTAATGACTATTTCCTTTCAAAAATGCAACCAACCAATGCTAAATCGTCAAGTTTATTCCCACGAAGCCACGAACGCCAGCATGTAAAATCATATGAAAAACAGTGATTGTTGCAAGCAATAAAGATATCTGGATGCAACACAATTAAATACTGTACATGGATGAAAAACCAAAACTGCAACATTTACATAACTTACGTGACAGTTCGAGAGAGTGCCTGAATAGAATGCCGGCGCGCAGCTGTGACGTAACAACAGCTCTTTGTCTGAGAACCGTGTTGCATCCTGAAGCCGCCAGTAGAGGGCCCCCAGGCTCCATAGGATACAGTATACAGTAAATCTTTAATCGATTGCAAACATGTATGCTTTACTCTTTCTCTTCTGTATTTGAATCATATCCATGAATGGATGTGTAACAAGAAAGCATATTCTCCGAATCTGAATCAGAATCAGAATCAGAATACCTTTATTCGTCCCGCAATGGGGAAATTTGCAGTCCACAGCAGCAATTGAAGAGGGATGGGGTTGGGGTGGGAGTGAAAGGATAGAAAACAAGATATCTAAGCATAACAAAATAAAAATGTCAACTGTATACTGTGCAAATGTAGATGTGCAAAAACCGTTCTATAAACAAGACTGTACATAGTGCAGAATCAAGAGATGCATTTAGATATATTGCAACAACCCATATTTACAAGTGTCCAGTTTTTTTTTTTTTTTTTCACATGTGATCATTGGGAATTGTGAAGCCTGACAGCAGTCGGTAGGAACGAGCGGCGGTACCTCTCCTTCTTGCAGCGCGGGTGTAATAGTCTCTGGCTAAAGGAGCTATCCAGAGCTGTCAGGATGGGCAGGAGGGGGTGGGAGGGGCTGTCCGTCATAGCTTTTAGTTTAGCTAGCGTCCGTCTGTTGCCCACCTCCTCAAGAGAGTCCAGCGAGCAGCCCACGACAGAACTGGCCCGCTTGACAAAGCGCTCCAGTCTTTTTCTGTCCCGGGTGGTGATGCTGCCTGACCAGCAGACAATGCCATAGTGGATGGCTGATGCCACCACAGAGTCATAGAAAGTCTTTAGGAGTGACCCCTGAACTCCAAAAGACCTCAGTTTCCTGAGGAGGAAGAGGCGACTCTGTCCCTTTTTGATTAGGGCATCCGTGTTTGTTGTCCAGTCCAGTTTATTGTTGAGAGTAACACCCAGGTACTTGTAGGAGGTCACCCTCTCAATGTCCGAACCCTGGATGTTCAATGGTGCAGGTGACGATTGTTTCCTGCAGAAATTCACCACCAGCTCCTTGGTTTTGCCAGTGTTGATCTGGAGGTGATTCTGCTGGCACCAGTCCACAAAGTCCTTTGTCAGTCCCCTGTACTCCCTATCGTCTCCCTCTGTAATGAGGCCGACAATAGCTGAGTCGTCAGAGAACTTCTGAAGGTGGCAGGTTGGGGTGTTGTAGTTGAAGTCCGAGGTGTAGAGGGTGAAGAGGAATGGAGCCAGGACTGTTCCCTGCGGCGCTCCGGTGCTGCAGAGAAGCCTGTCCGACTCACAGTTCTTTACCCTCACGTACTGTGGCCTGTTTGTGAGGTAGTCTGTAATCCAGGATGTGAGGTGATGGTCGACTCCGGCATGCTGCAGCTTGTCCCCCAGTAGACTGGGCTGGATGGTGTTAAAGGCACTGGAGAAATCGAAGAATGTGATCCTCACCGTGCTCCCAGCATTCTCCAGGTGCAGCAACGCCGTATGGAGGAGGTAGATGATGGCATCCTCCACACCGATGCTGGGCTGGTAGGCAAACTGCAGTGGGTCCAGCGATGAGCTTGCCAGCGGTCGCAGGTGGGCGAGGACGAGTCTCTCCAGCGTCTTCATCAGGTGAGACGTCAGCGCCACCGGTCTTTAGGTCCGGATCTGAACCTGACTCCCTTTTGATCAGCCGGGGGCGACGTAGGCCATCGCCCCGCGGTCTGTAGCTGTTGAGCTCTTTGGGGTTGGCAATCTTGGGCACTGGGACCAGGCATGACGTTTTCCACAGCTGTGGAACTCTGCCCAGCTTCAGGCTCAGGTTGAACAAGTGCTGGACAATGTCACACAGCTGGTCGGAGCAGGTCTTGAGGAGTCGGGAACTGATGTCATCCGGACCTGCTGCCTTCCTCACCTTCATCCTCCTCAGTTGGTTCCTCACCTGCGCAGTTGTGACAGACAGGCAGGAACCAGGAGGCAGAGTGGCGGCTGAGGGTGTGGCAACGGTTGGGAGGGCAGATGTTGGTTGTGGAAAGCTGGTCGTGAGAGGGGGCAGGGAGGGTAAGGCCACAGTGAGAGTTGGTGCAGGTGCAGCTACAGGTGAAGTTGACGGTGGGCCGGGGGCGGCTGGCGTCTTGTCAAACCGATTGAAAAAGCGGTTGAGTTCATCTGCCCAGTCCTTGTCTTTTTCGTTCAATGTCACTGGGCTTTTGTGGCCGGAGATGTTTTTCAGGCCCTTCCAGACACCAGCGACATTGCTGGCTTGCAGCTGCTCCTCCATTTTCATCCTGTAGGCCTTCTTCCCCTCTCTGATCTTCCTCCTCAGTTGGATCTGCACGGCCTTCAGTTCCTCTCTGTTGCCCGACACAAAAGCCCTTTTCTTCTCCTTCAGGAGGACTTTTATGTCGGGATTAATCCATGGTTTGTTGTTGGCAAAACACCGCACAGTCCTGGTGGGTACGGTGTTTTGTTCACAAAAGTTAATGTAGTCTGTGATGGTGTTGGTGAGTGAGTCAATGTCCTCCCCATGAATCTCAGTAAAGAGCTCCCACCTGGTTGAATCAAAACAGTCCCGCAGAGCTTCTTCAGCTTCTGTGGACCATCTTTTGATCGTGCGGGTCACAGCTGGTTGCCTCTGGACAAGGGGTTTGTACACAGGCTGGAGATAAACCATATTGTGGTCTGCTCTTCCGAGAGGGGGGAGGGGGGAGGGTTTGTATGCATCCTTGGCGTTTGAATAAAATAGGTCCAATATGTTATTGTCTCTGGTGGCACAAGTTACATACTGTTTGAATGTTGGGAGGGAGAATTTCAGGGAAATGTGATTGAAGTCCCCTGAGATGATAAACAAGGCGTTGGGGGACTGGGTTTGCAGCTTGTTTACAACAGATATGAGGGCATCGGAGGCAGCGCCGCCATTTGCCGTAGGGGGAATGTACGTCGTCACGGCTATGACGTGTGAGAATTCCCGTGGCAGGTAATGCGGCCGAAGGCTAACGGCTAGCAGCTCGATGTCCCGAGTGCAAAGTTTTTCCTTCACCGTGATGTGCCCAGGATTGCACCATTTGTCATTCACAAATACAGCAATCCCCCCTCCTTTCTGCTTACCGCTGCCTTCATTTCTGTCCGCTCGTACGAGTTGGAAGCCCTCCAACTCTGCGTGGGCGTCCGGAGTGATTGCCGAAAGCCATGTCTCCGTGACGAGTAGCAAGCTGGCTTCCCGGTACTCCCTCTGATGTCGCGTTAGCGCCGCCAGCTCGTCCATTTTATTTGGGAGCGATCTCACGTTCCCCATGATGACGGACGGGAGAACGTGTCGGTATTTCCTCGTTCTTTTGCGGCGATCTTTCCCGGCCCGACATCCTCGTTTCCTCCTCTTCAATTCATCGGGGATGTCTGGTGCGGCGGCCGCTAGTCCGCTATTAGCCCGCCACGCTAGTAGCTGGTCTCGACTGTAAACAATGGGATTCCGCGTGCGCGTGGATTCCCCGTTCACAGGAGCGATGAAAAAGTAAAAAATAACGGCGATGAGCAAAAGAAAAGATGCCCATCTCCTCTCCGTAGGTTTATGGAGCGAGATCAGGCTAAACAAAAACGGAAAAGTAAAGAAGTGAAAAAGTAGACAAGAAAGGGAAAGAGCTGCTGTGGAGGCAGCCACACAGGGGGGCGCCATCTTGAATACAATGAAGCCATTGTTTGGATTCTCCAGCAATTCAAGATGTCTTGGTGTGACGTGAAGTCATTTTTATTGGTGTTTTATTATACTACGTGTTTTGGGTATTGTAGATGCTATAAAACATTTTCTGATGTCAGTCAAGAAACACAAAAAGTGATGTTGGTTGCCCTTTAATGCACAGTATGGTCATTTTCAAAATCATCACGCTTCAGCAGACAAAACAACAAACATTGTTGCAAAAAAACCCTTGCATTCATATAACAGGACATGTACATAACACTGCAATTAGTACGTATGTATGCTATTTCAAAAAGTCATCAATGTTCTTCTGCTTCCCATTTTTATATTTTAATATAAACACTTCCATCTTGTTTAACGTTTCTAAAAAAACGGATGCATTTTCATCATCAAGGGAATCTCCTGTGGCATACTTGGCTTTGACCTCTGCTGCGAAATCCGCATCTGATGAGCTTGGGAATGTCGCAATGTCTTTGTCGACTGCAACATACGATGCAATGTCGGCACCTTGGTTTTTTTTATTTCCCCATAACAATAAGTTGTAATTTATCGGTACCTGTCATGTTAGTGCACGGCATGATTGTAAGTCTTTCTTTTGATCGTTTACCCCCGCGGCAATCCTCATCCTTGTAGACGTAGGATTTCTCTGACTGCAGCTTGTAAAACAAAGCAGTTTCGTCAGCGTTGTATATGTTGTCCGTATATGTTGAAGACACACGAGCTGCCGTCTGAAACTGGCGTTTGCTCGCGAGAGCTGGTCATGTAACCAAGACACGTGACCAAGTCGACCAATGGCGCGACCGATGGCGTGTCACGTGACTGATAGAGTGTTTATGCACATTAGTAAACATATTACGTTATTTCATATTTAGATTAGTAAACATATGTTATTTCATGTTTATCTTAGTACACATTATGATTATTGCACGTCTAATTTAGTTAAATAAAATTATCAATCTTATTAGTTCAATAATTGTTGCAAAGAAGCAACGGCTCCAACTTCAATCTAAGACTTCCCAACACTGAGTTGTCCGTAGCTGATTGGACAACAGATCGCTGCTGTGGACATTCAAAAACTTGTCAGAGCGGGAGCTCGTTCTCTTTGTTTCCTATCTTTGTCCGTGTGCTTATGTCTTCGCCCTTACTTAGATGAGAAGTGCTTTTTCTGTCTCATTAGAATAAAGTAGTTTTTGTTCACCATCTATCGCCGTCACTCACATTTTTCATGGGACTTCGTTGAATACCGAACCAGGAAAGACGAACAAGAATTTAATTCGAACATTAATTGATGCCAAAACCCGATGCCAGTCTGCCAGCCTTAGCGGTTGAGGACTACCACCTCGGCGACCCAGTCAACGAGAGACGGGAAAGAAGCACAAAAAGCTCCCGGTGGTTTAGCCCGTTTTAAATTTTAACGGGACACGACGCGTAGGGACGCGCGGCGAACCTGCTCCTTGGCTGGCGCCAACCTACGGAAGAAACGAAGATTTTTTCGCTCTTCGCTGAAGCCTGCTTGTGCAGTCCGCACGAGAGACGGAAAGAATATCACTCCTTTCCGGTGGCGGTGGGGCTCCTAACGTTCTGGCTGGAGGACAACATGGCTGTTTTTTTCAGAAGTTCACTAAGTAAGTACCGCGCTAGCTAGCAGCCATTATTTGAATGTATTGTGAGACTTCTCCTGGCCAGAGGCAGTCTTTTCCACTTGACCCACGTACGAACCGGTGTAAAGCGATTTTCGTTAGGCGAGGTGGCCAAATGAGAATCCGTATACCGGCGGAGATAGTGCATATTAATGTGCACGGGACATTTTTGGTTGTTTTTATAAACTAAATGTGTCCGGTTTGGGTTCCACACGGCGATTTGTGATTCGGAAGTTTTCCAGCGAAAAAAAATATTGATCACAAGGTGGTGGTAAGCTGGAATTCAGTTTGTGTGAGGGTCGCTTTAATTCTGAAAAGCGGACATTATAAAGGGCAGCTGCTACAGTACAGAGTCAAAAGGAAAGAAAAAAAAAATAAAAAATACATTCTTAAAATGGTTTGTTCTATGCTAGAATAGTGACACAGAGAGGGTTCTTTGTCTCAGAGAAAACAAAAGGTGGGGGCGAAGTCATTTAAGCCGTTAGTGCGTGCCAGAGTGTGTGTGTGTGTGTGTGTGCGTCCGTAAGTGCATTCATTGTGTGTGTGCGTGAACGCGCATCCTGGCTGAGGATTGGCGAATCACGCCCTTTGTTCTTGGGTTTGAATCAACATCGCGAGGTGTGCTTCTTTTCTGGTGATAGTTAAAGAAGGAATTTGTTGTTGCAATAGTGAAAATGGGTGCTATTTTTTCTAAAAAAGACCCCAATTCATAGGGACGTAGAGTTTATGTCCAAAAAGTTTCCAGGAAGTGAACTTTATTGCAAGAAGTGGATGGAATGTAGTGGATTCTCTGGTGCGTTGCAAGTACAACCTTTGAGTGAGATCATGTTTCGGTTAAAACTTCAGGAAGCATCCGCGATGAAAAAATCTCTTGGAAAGATACATTTCGAGATAATTGCCTGTGAAACTTGGATTGCGCAAGCAAAAATCAGGGAACGGGAAATTGAAGCCAAACGAATGAAAAAAGAGGAGAAAGCAATGGTCGCGATGTCTTCCAAAGTGAGCTCTGACGATGAGACTGTGGCTTCATCTGTTGCACGTCCTAATGAAAAGTTAGTGGAAAATGGAAAGCAGCCATTGTTTCAGTCTCCAGAAGTCCCCCGTGACAGATAAAGAGGAGAAGGTGGGGGCTGCCCCGGGCAGACACCCTACCCCTCCTCCTCCTCCTTGCTTCCCCATGAGGGTCGAGGAGGAGGGAGTGGGGGCTGCCCCGGGCGGGCACCCAACCCCTCCTCCTCCTTCTACCCTTCCTCTGCCGAGCTGAGGAAAGGGGGGGACGCCATCTGTTCAACCCCTGTGGAGCGGGTGGGCCCCCCTGTGATGACTCCAGATGTCTGTTGGGCAGACCAGCAGAATAGAGCGCTTATGACCCCTACTAGAGGGATACGAGGATTACAACCTGATATGGCAAATCAGAGTGCTGCTGATTGTGTCTCTTCGCATACAAGGAGCAAAGCAAATTGTTCTGGACAATTGTATCCGTTTGAAGAGTTGAATGGAATTAAAATGAATAAATGCAGAGGATTAGGTAATGCTGTTGAAAATGCGGAAAGTTGGACTGAGAATTTTGAGGAATTGTGTGCTTCTTACCAGTTGAATGGACAAGAAACACTTAAGGTTCTCAGGACATGCTTGGGACACCATTGGAACTGGGTGAAAGGTGACTTTACTGGGAAAACATTGATGGGAACGAACATGACGTATGAGGAAGCGACAACCCAACGGAGATTGATTTGTGAAAACATCCGAACATTATGGAAAAAAACACCAAACTTTGGCATGATTCAGAATTGTAGACAGTTACGTGGGGAAGATATTAACATTTTTCGAGGACGCTTGGAAAATGTTTTTCGAAACCACTGCTGTATTCCTGAATCTGCTGATGAGAATTCCATATATGTCAACCAATTCAAGCAAACATTTCTGCAGAATTTGACGCCGGAAATTCGAGATTTCATTCGCAAACATTATGTCCAACACCGGACTGGAAGGTTGGTTGATCTCATGGAGTGGGCAACACACGCCCAAGAAGTGGTGAGAAAAAAGTGGGGAAATGGTGCAAATTCGCCGATGGAACATGTGATGGCATCTACCATGGGTAACATAATGGAGAACGTGTTATACCAGGATCGGATGAAGAGACGGATGCCGCACAATGATCGATGCTACAGTTGTGGCAATGTAGGGCATATTGCTTGCCACTGCAAAAAGAAACCTATACCGAAAAGGAAACATGGGAAATCTTACAGACCTCCACCATATAATACGCGATATGGTGAAGGACAAAAAACAAAACATTCAGATTGACGCGCGGAACCCCATTTCAACACTGATGACAACAAGCACAACAGTGGGAAATGGGTATCAATAAAACCAGTTGATCTTGGATTTGACTAATGTATTTGCCTTGACCTTACCGGAAAACGAAAAACCTTATTATTGGCTAAAAATGGGGAAAAAGGATGTCAAATTTCTTTGCGATAGTGGTGCATGCAGATCAGTGTTAAGAGACACCATTCCAGGTGTCACTCCGAGTCGACAACAAATTTCTGTGGTATCTGCAGATGGGAAAGTGACATTGTTACCGATTTCCAAACCAATAAAACTAACTCCATACAAGGTCACTATGGTCTTGAGTGGAGATTGTCCTATAAATTTGTTGGGGAGGGACCTGTTACAACAATTACAAATACAGTAAAGTCTCGTTATATCGATATCGGTTATATCGATAGTACCGCTTATTACGATACTATTTTCATTTCCCTTGCACATTTCTAGTCTTTTTATGTATAATTAGTACCGTTTAGTACGATACCCGGTGATTATGATAATCCGGTTATTACGGTGCTCCTTTTCATCCCCCGCCAGCCATTTTTGTTATTTATATCGATATATCCGTCGCGCCATTGGTTAACTTGGTCACGTGTCTTGTTACGTGAGCCGCCATCGGTCGCGCCATTGGTCGACTTGGTCACATGAGCCGCCATCGGTCGCGCTATTGGTCGACTTGGCCATGACTTTGTCACGTGACACGCCATCGGTCGCGCCATTGGTCAACTTGGTCACGTGTCTTGGTTACGTGTCACGCCATCAGTCGCGCCATTGGTCGACTTGGTCAGGTGACTTGGTTACGTGCCCAGCACCCGTGTAGCAGAGCCATTTTCATTTTCAGACGCTAGCTCGTGTGTAGCAGACAAGATTGAAGTGTTTGTGTTAAAAGGTAAAAATGGGAAGCAGAAGAAGATTGATGACTTTTTTAAATTGTATACATAATACAGTAAGATGTAAGCGTTGCAGTTTCCCTATTGTGTTATGTATATGCCCACTGTACTGTATATGAATGCAATCGTTTTTTGCAACAATGTTTCTTGTTTTGTCTGCTGAAGCGCGATGATTTTGAAAATTATTAACATTCCATACTGTGTATTAAAGGACAGCCGATGTCACTTTTTATTCAAATGCAAATAAAAATGACTTCACGCCAAGACGTCTTGCATTGCTTGTGAATCCAAACAATGGCTTCAGATTCGGATAATATGCTTTCTTGTTACACATCCAGTTATGAATATGTTTCAAATACACTGTAGTTCTGGAGATTAAAGCATACATGTTTACAATCATTAAAGAAATATATGTGCCATTTTGAGGCAACATTGGGGGAACATCTCTGACCCATAAAAAGGGAGCTAATGGCCAGCTCCGTTTCTTATATGGCGCTTGGCTGCCCTCTTTTGGCGGCTTTTGTTTAATGCAGTTCGTATATATCGATAGTCCCGGTTATATCGATATTTTTTCGGACTCCCTTGAATATCGATATAACGAGACGTTACTGTAGCTTTAATACCAACAGAAGAAGGGTACAAACCCAGAAAAGTGAACTTTCTGGAGTCTTTCGTAGTTGACGCTATGGGAGACCCAGTAAAGGTCGATTCACTAGAATTATGACTAATGGCCACTTTAGGGGCGGAGGACTTTCCAGACGTCCCTGCCACCCTTTGGTCATCGGGAAAAACTGATGTGGGCTTACTTAAAACAGCAAAACCAGTTGAAGTATTGCCTAAAACGACTTATCGGCCAAGACTTAAACAATATCCATTAAAACAGGATGCTATTATTGGCATCACCCCTGTAATACGGGATATGGTGAAAGCTGGTATTTTGATTGAAGACCCAACTTGTGAATGTAATACACCGATATTTCCTGTCAAAAAAGTGGAATCTGGAGTTTGGAGAATGGTGCATGATTTGCGATAGATAAATAAAGCCATACAATCACGTGCTCCGTGTGTGCCACACCCACACACATTATTGAACAGTTTAAAACCTGACAAAAAATGGTTCACAGTAATTGATTTGAGCAATGCCTTTTTCTCCATTCCGTTACACAAAAATTCACGTCATTGGTTCGGATTTACATTTAATGGGAAAAATATACATATACAAGATTGCCACAAGGGTTTACAGATAGCCCTACAATTTTTTTCACAGGAAATGTCTTCGTGTATTGCGGATTTTAAACATCCTGAATCTTCTCAGATTCTTTTGTATGTTGACAACATCTTAATTGCTTCACCGACTGAAGATGAGACCAAGACTGTATCAATAGGTTTGTTCCAATATTTGGCGAATACAGGTAACAAAGCTTCTTTGGATAAATTACAGTTTTGCCAAGAAGAAGTTGTTTTTCTTGGAACATCTTTTGTCAAGAAAGGGAAGAGAGTTGACAACTAAGAGAAAACAGACAATTTTGCAGGTTCCTCAACCTAAGACGAAAAAACAGATGATGACATTTTTGGGACTGTGCAATTATTGCAGAACTTGGATTCCACATTATGCACAAGTGACCCAACCATTATTAACACTTATCTACCAAGACGAAATGGCACTGAAAGACTCTATTCAGTGGACTGAAGAGGGCAGTAAAGCATTTACAGAATTAAAAAAATTGATAGCAAACACTAGCGTCTTAGCCTTACCTGACTATGACAAACCTTTTGTTAAAACAGTTGACTGCAAAGACAAATACATGACTTCAGTCCTGTTACAAAAGTATGGACAAAAGCTGAGACCAGTTGCATTTTATTCTAAAAGACTGGATCCAGTAGCTGCAGCTCTTCCAGCATGTGTTAGAGCAGTGTCTGCCGCAGCATTGGCAGTTCAGTCGTCAGCTGAACTTGTGCTTTTTCATCCCACAACGCTGATGGTACCACACTCGGTTGACTTATTGATTACAGGCACAAAAATGACCTTCTTGTCACCAGCACGACATTTGTGTATCATGACAACCCTGCTGGAACAACCACATATAACTGTTGAGAGGTGCAATAGCATTAACCCAGCGACACTTATACCTCTACCTGTGGACGGAGAACCACATTCATGCGTTGACAGAATAAATGAGAACTGCAAACCACGACCAGACTTAAAAGACATACCTTTATCTGACAGCATCTACCTGTACGTTGATGGCTCTGCGTCTAGGTCAGATGCAGGGGCTAACAGGGTAGGCTATGCTGTTGTGACCGATGTTGAAATTGTTGCTTATGGCTCATTACCAAACACGTATTCAGCACAAGCAGCAGAAATTGTTGCATTGACTGAAGCGTGTAAATGGGTGGAAGGGAAAACGGTGACGATTTTTACAGACAGTCAATATGCATTTTCCACACTTCACTCCTTTGCAGCTCAGTGGAACAGCAGAGGAATGACTACATCGAACGGAAAATCTGTCGAACATGCAGATTTATTGAGAGGCTTATTGAAAGCTATCCTCCTTCCAAAAAGTGTAGCTGTATGCAAATGTGCAGCGCACACGAGAGCTAAAGACAGAATTACCTCAGGCAATGCGAGAGCGGACACAGCAGCCAAGAACGCCGCTCAGACTACTTTCAATTTGGTCAATCAAGAAATGCGTGAATTAGTGCCTACACAAGTTTTAAAGGACATGCAAGCGTTAGCTACAAAATCCGAAAAAAAATTGTGGCTTGCCGATGGTGCTAAGCTCGTTGATGAGTTGTATAAAATAGACAACAAACCATGTTTACCGAGAAACATGTTCCCTATGGTGGCTCGATTGAGCCATGGTAGTTCACATATATCAACAGGGGGCATGGTGTTTATAGCAGGGAAAGTATTCCATTTAAGCAGAGGTTTCAACTCATATGCAAAAAACTTTTGTCGGAGTTGTTTGATTTGCTGTAAACACAATCCACAAGGTAACATGCGACCAAAGGGAGGAACATTTCCACAAGGGTCACACCCCTTTGAAGTGGTCCACATGGATTTCATTGAACTAAGCACAAGTAATTCTTATAAATACTGTTTGGTGTTAATTTATTCATTCACCAAATGGGTGGAAATTGTGCCTTCAAAGAAATCCGATGCATTTTCCGTTGCAAAAGCATTATGCAAACATATTATTCCAGAAAATGGCATACCAAGAATAATTTGGAGTGATAATGGACCACATTTTGTTAATGACGTAATCACCAAAATCTCTGAACATTTGGGTATTAAATTAAAGAACCACCGTGCATATCATCCACAGAGTGCAGGATTGGTTGAAAGAACGAATGGCACAATAAAAAATCGACTCAGAAAAACCATGGAGGCAACAGGCAAACCATGGCCTGAATGTCTGTTTTTGGTTAAATTATATATAAGAATAACACCCACGAATAACGGCTTAACGCCTTTTGAGATCTTGCATGGCAGACCTTTCATCCTCCCACTATGGGAAGGTGTGCCCTGGCAAGAAAATGAATCAGATCCAGGCGCTTTGTTGGCAAAATGGTTGTGTGAAATGTTTACAACAAAAGAGGTCCAGTCAGCCTGTGTACTGCCGCAGTCTGTCCTGTTGGCTCCACAGGAGCAGAGACCAAGTGCTGATCAAGGCGATTAAGAGGAAGTCCTGGTCGGCACCAAAGTGGGAGGGGCCATTCACCGTGCTGATAACCACGCCAACTGCCATCAAGAGCGCCGAGAGATCCACCTGGGTGCATCAAAGCCACTGCAAAATCGTTCACCAACCAGATCCGGAGCAGGTGGAAGAGAGACGGAGCCAAACTACTCAATACCCATGGGTTTGGTCCACATCATCTTGCTGTATGAATTAGTGGAGGCAATCCAGATGACGCACGTAAAGCCTCCCATTCCATCACCCTGCCAAACTCCACCCTTGCAACTAACGATGGCAGAAAAGTGCCCAAGCTTGACACATCCTGTAGCCTGCTTTCCACTCGAAGCTGCAGGAATTGTGTCATTTCCCCTTAGCATCCTCGTGAATGAAGAACGACAAGATGTTAGCAATTATCCCCAAGAGTTTTGGTACGCTCGTATCAAGTCAGGGAAGGCTTGGACCACTGGTTGGGATTCCGTTGTGGTCCGTTCTAAGCCTAACACAGAATGGGTTCGAAATAGCTGTGCCCAAGAAGCAAAACGAATCGTCGTCAAGATAGCTCGAGGGAACTGGTTAGGAACAGGAACTGGAACGGGTACAATGACTGATATCCAACTTGCTATTATAACTCATGATGTTGCAGGATGCCTGGACTTGAGACTCTGTCCTGATTCTCGTGAACATCACACTGGTTTTCCTGTAACTATATGCATCTTGTCATCTTTGACAACACCAGTCGTGACATCGGCGTTCAAAAATAAACCACACATCAGACTGACAGCCTATGTTGAAATACCTGCCAAAAAAGCCCAAAATTCAGGTGTCATGGACGCATTATATCAACCATTTGCAGGAGAAAAATATGATTGGAATCCATTGTTATTAAACACGTGGTATCGTAATGCTACATTAATTGCTAAACAAAATAGGAAAAGTAATTGCTTCGTTTGTTCTTTTATGCCACATTCTGTAACGCAACAAAGAGTACATTCAAAGGTATTTGGAGATAAAATGGCTCGAGCTGCGTATATGTTAATATCTTCGCATAAACCTGATCAACATTTTCCAGTTCTTCGCAATGCTTCGAGAGGAGAGATTGTTCCAAGTTTAGACACCATTTTGGAAACTGAAAATCAGGTTATGACCGAGAGCGGATTGAGATTACCAGTATGCGTTGCAATGTACGGTACAGGTCAAAATTTAGGTTTTATAGATGAGAATAGATGTTTATATGTGCTACCGTTAAACACCAATGTCACCATTTTACCTGTATCTTCACATCTTTGGTGGTTATGTTGTTGGAAAGTATACTCTGTTATTCCTCCGCCTACGGTTTGTGTGCACCTGTTACTGTAACTGACAATACTTTCATCGTTACCAGTCGTCCAGCGCACCATCATGTGAAAAGAAGAGTGTCGTTTAAGCCCCATGATTCGATCTGGGGAACTGATGTTCCAGAACAATTCAAACACCGTAGCACGGGAAGTAAGGTAATGTTAGCTCTTTTTCCACAAATTGGAGTGGCTAAAAACATGCTAAAAACAAGCTACGAATTGAAACAATTGACTACAGGTTTTTTTTTTTTTTTTTTTTTTTCCAAGATGGCGGCGCGTGCACACGCAGCGGCTCCTCTCTCTCCCGGCAAATTGGTTTTTTCGTGTTTATTGTGTTGGTCTTACTCGTGCAAATGTCCGTCTCCGTTGGCCTCGCTACACCCGAGGCGTACCTACTCCCGTGAGGTTCTGCTCGACATCGGCAGTTCATTTTTAAAACCTAAACCAGCTGAAGCAGAAGTGCTACGCAAGCATGGATTGCTCAGGGAGTCGGCTCATCCATTGAGCCCCACTCTTCCACCGACCCCCACTCCTGCACCCAACCCAGAGTGGAGGCGCCACAAGCGCTGTATGAGGAAACAAAAGAGGGGAAAGCGTGGAGGTATTCGCATTAGGCTCGCGGCTAGCCGCCACCGGCCTTGCATTCCTACCATCACGCTGGCTAACGTGCGCTCGCTGGACAATAAAATGGACTACATCAGACTTCTCCGCTCAACTTCCAAGACCGTGGGTGAGTGTTGTGCCTTTGTGTTTGTGGAAACATGGCTGACCGACAGCATACCGGACAGTGCCATCCAGCTAGCCCAGCTAACTAGCTTCCGGGCAGACAGAGCGCTCGTCGAGGGGGGGAAGACTCACGGCGGGGGACTCTGTGTTTACATCAGTGATGCCTGGTGCCGCAACGCTGTTGTGGTATGCAAACACTGTTCGCCACTGATGGAACTTATGGTCATAAAATGTCGGCCATTCTACCTGCCGAGGGAATTTAGTGCCATACTGCTGGTAGCAGTTTACATCCCCCCGAGCTCAATTAACAACAGGAGCGCGGCATTGAATGAACTCTACCAGCACATCAGCGAGCAACAGACAGCCCACCCAGATGCTTTCCTTATCCTGGCGGGCGATTTCAACCACGCCAACCCCAAAAGTGTTTTTCCACATCTCCATGGACACATTAACTTTCCGACGAGAGGTAACAACATTCTGGACAATGTTTTCACCACACACAAAGGAGCCTACAAAGCCTACCCCCTCCCCCACCTAGGAGCTTTGGACCACTCCACTATCATGTTAATGCCCGCATATAGGCCTCTTGTCAAAGTCATCAAACCAGTCAAGAAGCAGATAAGGGTGTGGCCTGATGGGTCGTCAGAGGCACTCAAAAACTGCTTCTCCAACACTGACTGGAACATGTTCAGACAAGCGGCCACCTACAACAACAACACCGACCTCCAAGAGTACACAGACTCTGTTACCTCCTACATGAGGAAGTGCATGGATGACGTGACTGTCACCAGATCTGTCACCATCCTGGCCAACCAGAAGCCATGGCTGACGGGTGAAGTCCACAGGCTCCTCAGGGCTCGGAACGCTGCCTACAAAGCTGGCGATGAGCTGGGCCTGAGGACAGCCAGGGCCAACCTGTCACGTGGCATCAGGATGGCCAAGAGACAGCACTCCAGGAGGATCGCCAACCACTTCAAAGACAGCAGTGACACCAGGAACCTGTGGCGTGGGATACAGACCATCACAGACTACAAGCCCACTCCACAGACCTGCGAGAACTCCACCACTCTGCTGAACCAGCTGAACGACTTCTTCGCCCGCTTCGAGGCAGACAACAGCACTCCAGCACAGAAGACCCCACCACCTCCCGGCGAACAGGTGCTGACACTGTCCCAGGACAGCGTGAGGCGATCCCTCAGAGGGACCAACGCACGAAAAGCCCCGGGTCCCGACGGCATTCCTGGCCGTGTTCTGAGAGACTGCGCTGTGGAGCTCACAGATGTCTTCACGGACATCTTCAACACCTCTCTGAGCCAGGCTGTTGTGCCCACGTGCCTCAAAGCCACCACCATTATCCCGGTCCCGAAGAAGTCGTCCCCCACCTGCCACAATGACTACCGCCCGGTCGCACTCACTCCCATCCTCATGAAGTGCTTCGAGCGGCTAGTTATGAACCACATCAAGGCTGCCCTCCCCCCCACCCATGACCCCTTCCAATTTGCATATCGGCCCAACCGCTCGACCGATGATGCCATCTCCACTGCTCTCCACACAGCGCTCACCCACCTGGAGACCACAGACTCCTACGTCAGAATGCTGTTCATCGACTTCAGCTCAGCATTCAACACAATCATCCCCCAACAGCTCACCAATAAACTGAGCAAACTGGGGATCAGCACCTCCCTGTGCAACTGGCTGCTGGACTTCCTGACGGGGAGACCACAGGCAGTCAGAGTTGGCGACAACACTTCCAGCACCATCACGCTGAACACAGGGGCCCCCCAGGGGTGTGTGCTGAGCCCCCTCCTCTTCACTCTGCTCACGCACGACTGCTCACCATCATCACCCAGCTCCAACCTCTTCATAAAGTTTGCGGATGACACGACTGTGGTGGGCCTCATCAACAACGACGAGGAGACAGCCTACAGGGACGAGGTCAGCCGCCTGGCCACGTGGTGCAAGGACAACAATCTCCGTCTGAATGTGGAGAAGACGAAGGAGATTGTTGTGGACTTCAGGAGAGTGCGCCCCCAGCATGCTCCACTAACCATCGACGGTGCTGCAGTGGAGAGAGTGAGCAGCACCAAGTTCCTGGGAGTGCACATATCCGAAGACCTGTCCTGGAGCCACAACACGGCATCAATGGCCAAGAGATCCCACCAGCGCCTGTACTTCCTCCGCAAGCTCAAAAGAGTTGGAGCCCCGACCCCCATCACGACCTCCTTCTACCGCGGTACCATCGAGAGCATCCTGACCAGCTGTATCACCGTGTGGTACGGCGCCTGCACCGTGTCCTGCCGTAAGACTCTGCAGCGCATCGTGAGGACACCTGAGAAGATCATCGGTGTCTCTCTCCCCCCCCTTCAGGACATCTACAACACCCGCCTCACCCGCAGAGCCATCCGGATCGCTGGCGATCCCACCCACCCCTCCCACAGCCTCTTCAGCCTGCTGCCATCGGGTCGGAGACTGCGGAGTCTCCGAGCCAAGACCAGCACTCTCAAGGACAGTTTCTGCCACCAGGCAGTCCGGAGACTCAACTCCCTCCCAGCCCTGCCCAGCCTGCCCCTTCCCACTGCCACACTCAGCGAACTCTGAGTACACGCTACATGCTGTACGATCATCCTGAACTCTATTTTTTGTTATTTCTCATTAGACAAGACCTCACTTCAACCATTTCTAGTTGTTTGTTTTTGCAATTACGACATTACGTCACTTTATGTACGTCACTTCCTCACTTTACATATGTCACTACCTCACTTTACATACGTCACTACCTCACTTTCCATACGACACTACCTCACTTTACATACAGAAATTACATGTATTGTCTGTTGTCAATTGTATGTCTTTTTTAGCCACCTTATAAGTGCCTTGCATGTCTTGCACGCTGGGTCCGAGAGGACATTAATTTCATCTGTGCTGTATGTCATGCATATTAGCATATTTGACAATAAAGCTGACTTTGACTTTGACTTTGAAGTGTTTGTAAACGCCAGTTTGGAAGTAGATGAAATGCAAAACACTGAAATTGCAGCAATTAGACAAATGGTGCTGCAAAATAGAATGGTTTTGGACCTTTTGACAGACCCACAAGGGGGCGTCTGTGCTATGGTGGGTGACACTTGTTGTACGTACATACCCGAAGAAGCGAATTCCATAAACATGACTGATGCTTTGTCTGTTGTCAGGGATCTCAGAGATGCCATGGCCAAAGATCACCGGCCTGATCAACCGTGGATCTTTGACGGGCTCTTTGGGGGCTCTTGGTATCGGACTTTGCTCAGAATGTTTATCCCATTCGCAATTGTGATTGTACTTATTTTCTTAGTCATTGGTTGTATTATTCCATGCTTAAGAACAATGCTAATGAATATGATAACTAATTCCCAGGTGAATTATGCAAAGGTTTTGTATCAACAAATGCGTGAAGGGGACTCAGTGTTGTAGCTAGGGATAGTACACCATGGCCAGAGAGTGGTTGCTCCAAAGAACAAAAGCAAAAAAAGGAAACGGAGAGCCGAGAAGGAGTTTTCTGTTGGGTTATTTTTTATCGTTCGCCCTTGGTTCATTGCTTCGAAGGGTGTTGATGGAGATCGATGGTTAAATCATCAGGGAGCCAGGACTTGAACAGAAAGTTGATTTAATTTGGAGAGCACGGGCATTGTAGTGTCGCGGAGGAGGGAGCGCATGGCGAGAGAGAGAGATGAACGGGCTGCAGGAGTATTTATGCGGTGCATAGCAATGACGCGACAGGATGTGACGTAATAAAAGTGCGACATCGTGTAAAGGAAGGCAGGATATGACATACGAGGAAGTTCAAAATGTAAACAAAGATTACAGAGCGATGTTTAGAGATGTTTGTATGGCGAATTACCCTAACATTTTCCTCATTAAAAACCCTCAAAAATGGAGAGGTTATATATCACAGCAGCAAAATTGTGATAGAGGTTTTTCGCCTTCTCCATGGTTAGTTAAATAATATTAGACGTTGGATAGATTAGATTAGTATGATTCCCTGTGCAATTAGTATGACGTGCATGCATGAAAACTTTTGGAAATGTATGAACTGATGTTTAAATGTACAACAGGAGGGAATGATAGAGTGTTTATGCACATTAGTAAACATATTACGTTATTTCATGTTTAGATTAGTAAACGTATGTTATTTCATGTTTATCTTAGTACACATTATGATTATTGCACGTCTAATTTAGTTAAATAAAATTATCAATCTTATTAGTTCAATAGTCGTTGCAAAGAAGCAACAGCTCCAACTACAATCTAAGACCCTCCCAACACTGAGTTGTCCGTAGCTGATTGGACAACAGATCGCTGCTGTGGACATTCAAAAACTTGTCAGAGCGGGAGCTCGTTCTCTTTGTTTCCTATCTTTGTCTGTGTGCTCATGTCTTCGCACTTACTTAGACGAGAAGTGCTTTTTCTGTCTCATTAGAATAAAGTGTTTTTGTTCACCATCTATCGCCGTCACTCACATTTTTCATGGGACTTCGTTGAATACCGAACCAGGAAAGACGAACAAGAATTTAATTCGAACAAGTCGACCAAGTAGCGCGACCGATGGCGGCTCACGTGACCAAGTCGACCAATGGCGCGACCGATGGCGGCTCACGTAACCAAGACACGTGACCAAGTCGACCAATGGCGCGACCGATATATCGATATAAACAACAAAAATGGCCGACGGGAGATGAAAAGGAGCACCGTAATAACTGGATTACCGTAATAACCGGGTATCGTACTAAACGGTACTAATTGTACATAAAAAGACTAGAAATATGCAAGGGAAATGAAAATAGTATCGTAATAAGCGGTACTATCGATATAACCGATATCGATATAACGAGACTTTACTGTATTTAGTTTTTTTGTTCTTTTGACTTCAAGACGGCGCCGTGAGAGTGGCTGCCTTTCCAGCAGCTCCTGTGAAAATAGTATCGTAATAAGCGGTACTATCGATATAACCGATATCGATATAACGAGACTTTACTGTATTTAGTTTTTTTGTTCTTTTGACTTCAAGACGGCGCCGCGACAGTGGCTGCATTTCCAGCAGCTCCTGTGTTTTGCTTTTCTACTTTCATTTCTTTCATAACTTTGCTGCTGTGAAATGTAAATTTCACCACTGCGAGACTAATAAAGGCGAATACAATCCAATCCCTAACGAGTTTCCAAAACATGTTACCCTATCAAGTAACCCTAACAAGTAACCCTAACAAGTATCCCTAACAAGTAACCCTAACAAGTAACCCTAACAAGTAACCCTAACAAGTATCCCTAACGAGTTTCCATAACAAGTAACTCTAACAAGTAAGCCTAACAAGTATCCCTAAAATGTACACCATAACAAGTATCCTTAACAGGTAACCCTAACAAGTAACCCTAACAAGTGTCCCTAACAAGAAACCCTAAGAAGTATCCCTAAAATGTACACCTACCAAGTATCCCTAACAAGTAAGGCTAACAAGTATCCCTAACAAGTATCCCTAACAGGTAACCCTAACTAGTAACCTTAACAGGTAACCCTAACAAGTGTCCCTAACAAGAAACCCTAAAATGGACATCTACCAAGTATCCCTAACAAGTAAGCCTAACAAGTAACCCAAACCCTTTCAAGTAACCATAGCAAGTAACCCTAAAACGTAACCCTAACAAGTATCCCTAACTAGTATCCATAACAAGTAACCCTAACAAGTAACCCTAAAAAGTGACCCTAACATGTGTCCCTAACAAGTATCCCTAAAATGTACACCTACCTAGTATCCCAAACAAGTAAGCCTCACAAGTATCCCTAACAAGAATCCCTAAAATGTACACCTACCCAGTATCCCTAAGAAATGCCCCTAACAAGTAACCACAGCAAGTAACCCAAACCATAACAAGTAAATGTAGCTAGTAACCTTAACAAGTAACCATAAAACGTAACCCTATCAAGTATCCCTAACCAGTAACCATAACAAGTAAGCCTAGCTCGTACCCCTCACAAGTGTCCCTAACAAGCAACCCGAAAAAATAACCCTAACAAGTATCCCGAACAGGTAAACCTAGCAAGTAGCCTTAACCCTAACGAGTTTCCCTAACATGTTACCCCAACTAGTAACCCTAACAAGTAACCCTAACAAGTAACCATAACAAGTATCCCTCACAAGTATCCATAACAAGTGTACGTAACAAAAAAACCTAAAAAGTGACCCTAACAAGTATCCCTAAGAAGTATCCCTAAAATGGACACCTACCAAGTAACCCTAAAAAGTAAGCCTAACAAGTGTCCCTAACAAGTGTACCTAACTAGCAACCTGAAAAAATAACCCTAACAAGTATCCCTAACTAGTATCCATAACAAGTTGCCCTAACAAGGAACACTAACAAGTAACCATAACAAGTATCCCTAACGAGTTTCCCTAACATGTTACGCTATCAAGTAACCCTAACAAGTAACCCTAACAAGTAACCCTAATAAGTAACCCTAATAAGTAACCCTAAAAAGTAACCCTAACAAGTATCCCTAACGAGTTTCCCTAACAGGTAACCCTCACAAGTATCGCTAACAAGTAACCTAACACGTATCCCGAACAAGTAAACCTAGCAGGTAACCCTAACAAGTATCCCTAACTAGTATCCATAACAAGTAGCCCTAACAAGTAACCCTAACTAGTAACCCTTACAAGTAAACCTAACAAGTAACACTAAGAAGTAACCATAACAAGTATCCCTAATGAGTTTCCCTAACATGTTACCCTATCAAGTAACCCTAACAAGTAACTCTAATAAGTAACCCTAACAAGTATCCCTCACAATTATCCCTCACAAGTAACCCTAACAAGAAACCCTAAAAAGTGACCCTAACAAGTATCGCTAACAAGTATCCCTAAAATGTACACCTACCAAGTATCCCTAACAAGTAAGCCGAACAAATACAGGGGGAACGATAGAGTGTTTTATACACATCTGTAAACATCCTGTTGTGTCATGTTATTTCATGTTTAGTTTAGACTACATGGCTGTATGTAGCTTATTAGTTAACTTGTTGCGTATGTAGAATGTAACAAGTATTCATTTTCAGTCTAATGTTCTCCCAACCCATTACCCGTAATGATAGGCTTGGTTGAGATGATGTCATCGCTGCTGTGTGACTAAAACTAGGTTGAAGGGGTGGGCTTTGCGCTCTTGGCTTCCCACTCCGACCTGAGATGTTCTTCTATTGTTTACAAGAATAAAGTAGTCTTTTCTGTTCTCCATCTATGGTCCCCGCTGGTATTTCATCATAAAACTCAGTTGAACTCCGAACCAGAAGAGATACAGATATTAGATTCCAACAGTATCCCAAACAAGTAACCCCAGCAAGTAACCCTAACGATAAAAAGGAACCGTAACAAGTATCCCTACCAAGTATCCCTAACAAGTATCCCTAACAAGTAACCCAAACAAGTACCCCTAACAAGTAACACCAACAAGTAACCCTAACAAGTACCCTTAAAGGACAGCCGACATCTCCGGACAAGTTGTGTCCATAATTTGTAAAATGTGTTCAAATGACTTCTACTGAGCGTATTTTACGAAGATTCCACCGCATATAGCTATATTTTAAGTTTTACGACTCGAGTTGAATATTCCGGAAGTCTTGTTTTTGACGAGTCCTCACCCTACGTCACTGAAGGAACGCCCCTGACCGAAAAAAGGACACATTGTAGCAGTCCTTCCATCATGTCATGCATTTTGCTGTACTTTGGTCTGAAAATTTGTGTAGGACCAAAAAGAGGCAGAAGATGGCGACAAAAAACCATGTCAGGAATAAATCACCCTGTGGAAACGGGCTGATTTATTCCTTACACGGCTTTGTCGCCATTTTCTGCCTTTTGGGTGCGACATTTCCCACCCCTGATGCCTCAAAATGAAGCCTAACAAGTAACCCTAACAAGTAACCCTAAGAAGTAACCCGAACAAGCAACCCTAAAAAGAACGCCTAACAAGTAACCCTAACAAGTAAACATAATTCTAACAAGTAACCCTAATCATAACAAGTAACCCGAACAAGTAACCCTTAACAAGTAATCCTAACAAGTATCCCGAAAAAGAAACCCTAACAAGAATCCCAATCAAGTAACCCTAACAAGTAACCATAACAAGTAACACTGACAAGTATCCCTAACAAGTAACCCTAACAAGTATCCCAAAAAAGTTGTGCTATGGGCTCACCAGTTTCACCCATAGTGGCTAATCTTTACATGGAAGAGATGGAGAAACAGGCCCTCACATCCTTCCCAGGGACAAAACCTAGACACTGGTTTAGATATGTGGACGATACTTTTGTCATAATTAAGAAACAAGAAATTCAATCCTTCACAGATCATCTCAACTCTGTAGACTTCAACATTAAATTTACTCGTGAGGACATTCAAGAGAACCAACTAGCCTTCTTGGATTGTAAAGTAATTATAAAAGAGGACAGAGCGCTAAAAACAGAAGTCTTTAGGAAGGCTACGCACACTGACCAATACTTACTTTTTGACTCTAACCACCCTTTACAACATAAACTAGGAGTTATCAGAACCCTCCAGCATAGGGCTAAACTAATACCAACTAGCACTGAAGGTAGAGAAAAGGAGTCAAAACATATCAGGAGAGCACTCACTAACTGTGGGTACCCTCAGTGGTCATTCAACAAATGTCAGAAAGAAAGAATAGCGAACGAAACCAATAATTCTCAAGATTCTAAAAGGAGAGGAGTAGCAGTACCGTACATTGCAGGAGTTTCTGAAAAATTACAAAGAGTCCTTTGGCAACATAAAATTCCTACTTATTTCAAACCGATAAACACGTTAAGGCAAAAATTAGTGCATCCAAAAGATAGGCTACCAAATGAAAAACAAAGTAATGTAGTTTATTCCATACATTGTAAGAATGAAAATTGTAAAGAGCAGTACATTGGGGAGACTCAACAAATTCTCAAAAAAAGACTTTATCAACATCGCAGGGATAATACTAGTGGGCCTCAATCGGCAGTACATTTGCACCTAAAAGCTAGCAACCACTCATTTGACGACAATGAGGTTAAAATCTTAGCGAAAGAACATAGATGGTTTGAAAGGGGGGTGAAAGAGGCGATTCTTATAAAACAACAAAATCCTTCATTAAACCGGTCTGGTGGTGTGAGGTTCAATTTGGATCGTTCATACAATAGCCTGCTCAGGCAAAACAGGTTAGGCAACTTTCGCAATGCTGATGAGGGTCGTTATGCTGATGAGGTGATACCGGGGGGAGTGGGTGTAATAGGCCAATCGTTAGTCAGGAATGTAGGAACAATCAGTGGGGCCACAGGGGGGGGGGTCCCGCGCCCCCCCCCCAACCTGAGAGTAGGGACCTATCATAGCTGTGTCCGGCGCCACCAGGTCTGGACATTAGGGATATATAAATGGGGCCGATACGACCAGTCAGACTTTAGTTCGCTGACGAAGCCTCTTGGATAGGAGGCGAAACGTCCGAAACCTTCACTTTTGTACAGATGACGGCTGAAGAAACCTTCTCATCGATAACCCTAACAAGTATCCCAAAAAAGTATCCCAAACAAGAATCCCAATAAAGTAACCCAAACAAGTAACCAGAACAAGTAACCATCAAGTAACACTAACAAGTGTCCCTCACAATGAACCACTAACATAACATGTATCCCTAAGAAGTAACCACAATTAACCCTATCTGTTAGAACTAGTTATCTACACAGGTGTCATGATGCTAAAAGAAATGTGAAATAATTTTGTGTTTCATGGATTTTGGATGGGAGAAAGGTGCGCATTTCTCCCCATCCAAAACAGTTGAGTTGGGCGACCACTAATTGACTCTGAGAAGGTGATTGCAACCACCTGGGAATGGCCAATTGCCTCTGGGACCTGATTGGCCAGAAGCTCAGGTGAAGCACGTTTAAAGCCAGACTGAGCCAGTCACTTCGGGGAGGAAGAAGAGGGACAAAGGACAAACTAGAGAGGAAGTGTTACATGTGGTCTGCCGAAAACTGATATCGACTTCAAATAAAGAAAACTCACAATACCCTTCCTGCATCTGGCTGAGTGAACTTTTATCAACTTTCCACCTGCTTGCTGTCTCGCCGCACGACAACAGGCTAAAACATCCTGTTATTTTATTTCAAGTTATTCTTATCAATTAGTAAGTCCATATGTGTATGTAGTTTAATTATTGTTATATGTTAATTAGTATACATGTACTCAGTTTTTGTATTTAGTTAATCTACTAACCTTAAGGTATCATGTGTCAGTCTAATCATAAATATTCATGATTGTATCTAGCAGTTTATAGGTCCTTTCCAAAGTGACATCACTCCTGTTGTCTATATCTACATGGGATGCACGCTGGCTCTCGCTCTTGTCTCTCGCTCTCTTGGCTAGCTGCCTGATAAATAAATACTATTTTTTTCTATATCACTTTAGTTCCTGCTGATTTAATATTTAGACTACACAAATGAAGAACTGAACCAGAAGAACAACATTTAATCCAACAGTTGGTGACAGAAACCCGGCTGGAAAAGAAGGGGATATATAAAGAATGGGTATATATATATATATATATATATATATATATATATATATATATATATATATATATATATATATATATATATATATATGAGCTGATATACACCTCAGCATCAGTTATCCTAGCCATGCTTGGCTACAAGAGCAACCATGAGAGCCACAAGATTCATTACCCACCATGGAAAAGACGGTTGGAGGCCAAGATCAAGGCGGCTCGGAAAGATGTGAGTCAATTGACGGAGACCCAGAGAGGTGTGAATAAAAGGCCAATACCCAAGAGGTACATGCAGATAACCATACCTGAAGCACTCGAAACTGCCAAACAAAGGCTCCAGGCCTTGGCCAGTCGCCTAAAGAGGTACACGAAAGAGAATGAGGCCAGAAGAATAAACAGGCTGTTCGCAACACAACCTGCGAAAGTGTACGCTCAGTGGCAGGGTTCTAACAGCAGAGCAGACCCTCCAAGGCTGGAAACTTAAAGATACTGGAAAGGCATATGGGAGAAGGAGGTCGCACATAACAGCAGTGCACAATGGCTGGTGACTCTGAAAGAGGAGCACAGCAACCTCCCTGAACAGAACCCAGTTGCCATCACAGCGGCAGATATACAAGGAAGAGTCTCAGGTATGAAAAACTGGACGGCACCAGGCCCGGATATGGTCCACACCTACTGGCTAAAGAAACTCACAGCTCTCCACGAGCGCCTAGCAGCACAAATGAACCAGCTGCTGATGGATGGGACTCACCCAGGATGGCTAACCGAAGGGCGAACAATCCTGATCATGAAGGATTCCTCAAAGGGTGCAGTTCCTTCCAACTATCGGCCAATAACCTGTCTCTCCACAACATGGAAGCTCATGTCAGGCATCATTGCGGCTAAGATAAGTGGACACATGGACCAATACATGAGCAAAGCACAGAAAGGCATTAGTAGAGATACTAGAGGTGCCAAACATCAGCTGCTGGTTGACAGAACAGTCGCTCAAGACTGCAGGTCCCGACATACCAACCTGTGCACAGCCTGGATTGATTACAAGAAAGCATATGACTCGATGCCACACACATGGATCAATGAATGCTTGGAGTTGTATAAGGTCAACAGGACCCTGAGAGCCGTCGTTGCAAACTCGATGAGGATGTGGAAAACCACACTTGAAGCCAATGGCAAGCCACTAACACAAGTGTCCATCAAATGTGGCATATACCAAGGTGATGCACTCTCCCCACTGCTGTTCTGCATAGGACTGAACCCCCTCAGCCAGATAATCGCCAAGACAGGCTATGGATACCGCCTCAGAAATGGAGCTACGATCAGTCACCTCCTCTACATGGATGACATCAAGCTGTATGCTAAGAGCGAAAGGGACATAGACTCCCTGATCCACACAACCAGGATCTACAGCAGTGATATCGGAATGTCATTCGGGCTGGAGAAATGTAGTCGGATGGTGACTAAGAGGGGCAAGGTAGTTCACACTGAAGGGGTCTCACTCCCTGAAGGAACAATAGCAGACATTGAAAACAGCTACAAGTACCTCGGTATACCACAGGCCAATGGCAACCTCGAATTAGCAACAAGGAAAGCGGCTACGACCAAATACCTCCAGCGGGTGAGGCAAGTCCTCAGAAGCCAGCTCAATGGCAAGAACAAGACCCGGGCAATAAACAGCTATGCCCTGCCAGTGATCAGATACCCTGCAGGAATAATAAGGTGGCCAAAGGAAGAGATTCAGACCACGGATGTTAAGACCCGAAAACTCCTCACCATGCACGGAGGGTTCCATCCCAAGTCCAGCACCCTGAGACTGTACACAAGCCGTAAGGAAGGAGGCCGGGGACGAGTGAGTGTGAGAGCCACTGTCCAGGATGAAACATCCAAGCTCCATGAATACATCAAAGAGAAGGCTCCAACGGATGATGTACTCAGAGAATGTCTCAGTCAATGGGGAACAGAGGATGAGGTGCTGGAAGAGGGACAATCATGGGAGGAAAAGCCCCTACACGGGATGTACCACCGAACCATAGCAGAAGTGGCTGATCTCAAGAAGTCCTATCAGTGGCTAGAGAGGGCTGGCCTAAAGGACAGCACAGAGGCACTCATCCTGGCTGCCCAAGAGCAGGCCCTGAACACCAGAGCCATAGAGGCAGGGATATACCACACCAGACAAGACCCAAGGTGTAGGTTGTGCAAAGAGGCACCTGAGACAATCCAACACGTAACTGCAGGGTGTAAGATGCTGGCAGGGAAAGCCTACATGGAGCGCCATAACCAGGTGGCTGGCATAGTCTACCGAAACATCTGTGCGCAGTATGGACTGGAAACACCAAGGTCAAAATGGGAAACACCTCCCAAGGTGGTGGAGAATGACCGAGCAAAGATCCTGTGGGACTTCCAGATACAGACCGACAAGATGGTAATGGCCAACCAACCAGATATCGTGGTCATAGATAAAGGGGAAAGGAAAGCCGTTGTCGTGGATGTGGCGGTCCCGAGTGATGGGAACATCAGAAAGAAGGAAAATGAGAAAATCGAGAAATACCAAGGGCTCAGAGAGGAGCTGGAGAGAGCCTGGAAGGTAAAGGTGACAGTCGTGCCTGTGGTGGTCGGAGCACTCGGGGCAGTGACCCCCAAACTCGACGAGTGGTTGCAACAGATCCCGGGAACAACATCGGATATCTCGGTCCAGAAAAGCGCAGTGCTGGGAACAGCACGGATACTGCGCAGAACCCTCAAGCTTCCTGGCCTCTGGTAGAGGACCCGAGCTGAAATGGGGACAGACACCACCCATGGTGGGTGAGACGAGGATTTAATTTATATATATATATATATATATATATATATATATATATATATATATATATATATATATATATATATATATATATATATATATATATATATATCAATGAATGCTTGGAGTTGTATAAGGTCAACAGGACCCTGAGAGCCTTCGTTGCAAACTCGATGAGGATGTGGAAAACCACACTTGAAGCCAATGGCAAGCCACTAACGTAAGTGTCCATCAAATCTGGCATATACCAAGGTGATGCACTCTCCCCACTGCTGTTCTGCATAGGACTGAACCCCCTCAGCCAGATAATCGCCAAGACAGGCTATGGATACCGCCTCAGAAATGGAGCTACGATCAGTCACCTCCTCTACATGGATGACATCAAGCTGTATGCTAAGAGCGAAAGGGACATAGACTCCCTGATCCACTCAACCAGGATCTACAGCAGTGATATCGGAATGTCATTCGGGCTGGAGAAATGTAGTCGGATGGTGACTAAGAGGGGCAAGGTAGTTCACACTGAAGGGGTCTCACTCCCTGAAGGAACAATAGCAGACATTGAAAACAGCTACAAGTACCTCGGTATACCACAGGCCAATGGCAACCTCGAATTAGCAACAAGGAAAGCGGCTACGACCAAATACCTCCAGCGGGTGAGGCAAGTCCTCAGAAGCCAGCTCAATGGCAAGAACAAGACCCGGGCAATAAACAGCTATGCCCTGCCAGTGATCAGATACCCTGCAGGAATAATAAGGTGGCCAAAGGAAGAGATTCAGACCACGGATATTAAGACCCGAAAACTCCGCACCATGCACGGAGGGTTCCATCCCAAGTCCAGCACCCTGAGACTGTACACAAGCCGTAAGGAAGGAGGCCGGGGACGAGTGAGTGTGAGAGCCAGTGTCCAGGATGAAACATCCAAGCTCCATGAATACATCAAAGAGAAGGCTCCAACGGATGATGTACTCAGAGAATGTCTCAGTCAATGGGGAACAGAGGATGAGGTGCTGGAAGAGGGACAATCATGGGAGGAAAAGCCCCTACACGGGATGTACCACCGAACCATAGCAGAAGTGGCTGATCTCAAGAAGTCCTATCAGTGGCTAGAGAGGGCTGGCCTAAAGGACAGCACAGAGGCACTCATCCTGGCTGCCCAAGAACAGGTCCTGAACACCAGAGCCATAGAGGCAGGGATATACCACACCAGACAAGACCCAAGGTGTAGGTTGTGCAAAGAGGCACCTGAGACAATCCAACACGTAACTGCAGGGTGTAAGATGCTGGCAGGGAAAGCCTACATGGAGCGCCATAACCAGGTGGCTGGCATAGTCTACCGAAACATCTGTGCGGAGTATGGACTGGAAACTCCAAGGTCAAAATGGGAAACACCTCCCAAGGTGGTGGAGAATGACCGAGCAAAAATCCTGTGGGACTTCCAGATACAGACTGACAAGATGGTAATGGCCAACCAACCAGATATCGTGGTCATAGATAAAGGGGAAAGGAAAGCCGTTGTCGTGGATGTAGCGGTCCCGAGTGGTCCCGAGTGAAAAATGTTGAGCCATTTCCACACGGAAGATTGTCGCCATCTTCTGCCTTTTTTGGGCGCGACATTCCCTCCCTCCTCAAAATGACACGGAATAAATTCTTTAATCAATTGCAAACATGTATGCTTTCCTCTTCAGAACTATTTGAATCATATTCATAACTGGATGCGTAACAAGAAAGCATCTTCTCTGAATCTGAAGCCATTGTTTTGATTCTCCAGCAATGCAAGACGTCTTGGCGTGACACCACGAACATGGGGGCGGGACCTTCTGAAACTGGCCACTTCCGGTTTTGATTTTTTTTAAGTCATTTTTATTGGTGTTTTTCATTTTACTAAAAATATCACACTGCATGTTTTGGGTATTTTAGATGCTATAAAACATGTTTCTGATGTCAGTTAGGAAACAAAAAAGTGATGTCAGTTGTCCTTTAAATCTAGTGTGTGCAAACCTCATAGCACAGTAAGAACACTACAACCCAATTTGGATTGGAATTGCCTTTATTAGTCTCGCAGTGGAGAAATTTACACTTCACATCAGCAAAGGGATGAAAGGGATGTTTTTTGATTGATTTATTAACAAACAGTCTTTCAAATGTGAAAAAGCCCTTATCAGTTCATAAATTTGTCTCAAGGAATATGCAAGATATGGCATTTACATACTATTTTGCAGATACCGGGAGGAGGAAATGTAAATAGATTAAAATAACATACGCACTGTGATTTATCAAGATTGCGTCTGTTTTTGTTCGCTTAAAAACTTCTTGTTTGTCTTTCCTGGTTCGGGTATTGTCTGGAGTTCACTTGATAAAAATATCAGCAAGTACGATAGATGGTGAACAAAAAACTACTTTATTCTAATGAGACAGAAAAGGCACTTCTCGTCTCGGTGGGACGAAGACATGAGCACACGAGCAAAGAGAGAACAAAGAGACAAAGAGAGCGAGCTCCCGCTCTGACAAGTTTTTAAACATACACAGTGGCGATCTGTTGTCCAATCAGTTACGAACAAGTCGACCTTTCCCGTCCAATCGGTTACGAACAACTCAGTGTTGGGCGGGTCTCAGATTGGAGTTGGAGCTGTTGTTTTTTTCCAACGACTATTGAACTAATAAGACTTATAGTTTTATTTAACTAAATTAGACTGAAATTAAACGTGCACAATTCATAATATATACTAAGCTAAACATGAAAAAACATATGTTTACTTAATCTAAACATGAAATAACGTAATATGTTTAGTAATGTGCATAAACACTCTATCATTCCCTCCTGTTGTACATTTAAACACCAGTTCATACATTTCCAAAAGATTTCATGCATGCACATCATACTAATTGCACAGGGAACCATTCTAATCTCATCTATCCAACGTCTAATATTATTTAACTTACCATGGAGAAGGCGAAAAACCTCTATCACAATTTTGCTGCTGTGATATATAACCTCTCCATTTTTGAGGGTTTTTAATGAGGAAAACTCCTTCTCGGCTCTCCGTTTCCTTTTTTTGCTTTTGTTCTTTGGAGCAACCACTCTCTGGCCATGGTGTACTATCCCTAGCTACAACACTGAGTCCCCTTCACGCATTTGTTGATACAAAACCTTTGCGTAATTCACCTGGGAATTAGTTATCATATTCATTAGCATTGTTCTTAAGCATGGAATAATACAACCAATGACTAAGAAAATAAGTACAATCACAATTGCGAATGGGATAAACATTCTGAGCAAAGTCTTATACCAAGAGCCCCCAAAGAGCCCGTCAAAGATCCACGGTTGATCAGGCCGGTGATCCTTGGCCATGGCATCTCTGAGATCCCTGACAACAGACAGAGCATCAGTCATGTTTATGGAATTCGCTTCTTCGGGTATGTACGTACAACAAGTATCACCCACCATAGCACAGACGCCCCCTTGTGGGGCTGTCAAAAGGTCCAAAACCATTCTATTTTGCAGCACCATTTGTCTAATTGCTGCAATTTCAGTGTTTTGCATTTCATCTACTTCCAAACTGGCGTTTACAAACACTTGAAACCTGTAGTCAATTGTTTCAATTCGTAGCATGTTTTTAGCTACTCCAATTTGTGAAAAAAGAGCTAACATTACCTTACTTCCCGTGCTATGGTGTTTGAATTGTTCTGGAACATCAGTTCCCCAGATCGAATCATGGGGCTTAAACGACACTCTTCTTTTCACATGATGGTGTGCTGGACGACTGGTAACGATGAAAGTATTGTCAGTCACAGTAACAGGTGCGCACATACCGTAGGCTTTCGGAGGAATAAAAGAATACACTTTCCAACCACATAACCACCAAAGATGTGAAGATACAGGTAAAATGGTGACATTGGTGTTTAACGGTAGCACGTATAAACATCTATTCTCATCTATAAAACCTAAATTTTGACCTGTACCGTACATTGCAACGCATACTGGTAATCTCAATCCGCTCTCGGTCATAACCTGATTTTCAGTTTCCAAAATGGTGTCTAAACTTGGAACAATCTCTCCTCTCGAAGCATTGCGAAGAACTGGAAAATGTTGATCAGGTTTATGCGAAGATATTAACATATATGCAGCTCGAGCAATTTTATCTCCAAATACCTTTGAATGCACTCTTTGTTGCGTTACAGAATGTGGCATAAAAGAACAAACAAAGCAATTACTTTTCCTATTTTGTTTAGCAATTAATGTAGCATAACGATACCACGTGTTTGATAACAACGGATTCCAGTCATGTTTTTCTCCTGCAAATGGTTGATATAATGCGTCCATGACACCTGAATTTTGGTCTTTTTTGTCAGGTGTTTCCATCCAGGCTGTCAGTTTGATGTGTGGTTTGCGCTGGAAAGGCGATGTTACGACTGGTGATGTCACAGATGACATCATGCATATAGTTACGGGAAAACCAATGTGATGTTCTCGAAAATCAGGACAGAGTCTCAAGTCCATGCATCCTGGAACCTTGTGGGTTACGATAACGAGTTGGATATCTGTCATTGTGCCAGTTCCAGTTCCTAACCAGTTCCCTCGAGTTATCTTTCTGACAATTCGTTTTGCTTCTTGGGCACAGCTATTTTGGACCCATTTTGTTTTGGGCTCAGAATGGACCACAATGGAGTCCCAACCAGTGGTCCAAGTCTTCCCTGACTTGATACAAGCGTACCAAGAACCATGAGGGTAATCACTTCCAGTTTGTCGTGCTTCGTTCATGAGAATGTTAAGAGGAAATGACACAATTCCTGCAGCTTCGAGTGGAAAGCAGGCTACAGGATGTGTCAAGCTTGGGCACTTTTCTGCCATCGTTGGTTGCAATGGTGGAGTTTGGCAGGCTGATGGAATGGGAGGCTTTACGTGCGTCATCTGGATTGCCTCCACTAATTCATACAGCAAGATGATGTGGACCAAACCCATGGCTATTGAGTAGTTTGGCTCTGTCTCTCTTCCACCTGCTCGGGATCTGGTTGGTGAACGATTTTGCAGTGGCTTTGATGCACCCAGGTGGATCTCTCGGCGATCTTGATGGCAGTTGGCGTGGTTATCAGCACGGTGAATGGCCCCTCCCACTTTGGTGCAGACCTTGATCAGCGCCTTCGGGGGGCCCAGCAGCCTCTCTGTTCCTGTAAAGGGAACACAGGACTGCGGCAGTACACGTGCTGTGGACCTCTTTGTTGTTGTAAAAAATTTTACACAATTTTGCCAACAAAATGCTTGGATCCGATTCATTCTTTTAGAATAAAATGCAACTGGTCTCAGCTTTTGTCCATGCTTTTGTAACAGGACTGAAGTCATGTATTTGTCTTTGCAGTCAACTGTTTGAACAAAAGGTTTGTCATAGTCAGGTAAAGCTAAGACGCTAGTGTTTGCTATCAATTTTTTTTAATTCTGTAAATGCTTTACTGCCCTCTTCGGTCCACTGAATAGAGTCTTTCAGTGCCATTTCGTCTTGGTATATAAGTGTCAATAATGGTTGGGTCACTTGTGCATAATGCGGAATCCAAGTTCTGCAATAATTGCACAGTCCCAAAAACGTCATCATCTGTTTTTTCGTCTTAGGTCGAGGAACCTGCAAAATTGTCTGTTTTCTCTTAGTTGTCAACTCTCTTCCCTTTCTTGACAAAAGATGTCCTAAGAAAACTACCTCTTCTTGACAGAACTGCAATTTATCCAAAGAAGCTTTGTTACCTGTATTCGCTAAATATTGGAACAAAGCTATTGATACAGTCTTGTTCTCATCTTCAGTCGGTGAAGCAATTAAGATGTCGTCAACATACAAAAGAATCTGAGAAGATTCAGGATGTTTAAAATCAGCAATACACGAAGACATTTCCTGTGAAAAAAATGTAGGACTATCTGTAAACCCTTGTGGTAATCTTGTATATGTATATTTTTTCCCATTAAATGTAAATCCGAACCAATGACGTGAATTTTTGTGTAACGGAATGGAGAAAAAGGCATTGCTCAAATCAATTACTGTAAACCATTTTTTGTCAGGTTTTAAACTGTTCAATAATGTGTCCGGGTCTGGCACACACGGAGCACGTGATTGTATGGATTTATTTATCTGTCGTAAATCATGCACCATTCTCCAAACTCCAGATTCCACTTTTTTAACAGGAAATATCGGTGTATTACATTCACAAGTTGGGTCTTCAATCAAAATACCAGCTTTCACCATATCCCGTATTAAAGGGGTGATGCCAATAATAGCATCCTGTTTTAATGGACATTGTTTAAGTCTTGGTCGATAAGTCGTTTTAGGCAATACTTCAATTGGTTTTGCTGTTTTAAGTAAGCCCACATCAGTTTTTCCCGATGACCAAAGGGTGGCAGGGACGTCTGGAAAGTCCTCCGCCCCTAAAGTGGCCATCAGTCATAATTCTAGTGAATCGACCTTTACTGGGTCCCCCATAGCGTCAACTATGAAGGACTCCAGAAAATTCACTTTTTTTGGGTTTATACCCTTCTTCTGTTGGTATTAAAGCTATTTGTAATTTTTGTAACAGGTCTCTCCCCAACAAATTTATAGGACACTCTCCACTCAAGACCATAGTGACCTTGTATGGAGTTAGTCCCTCATCTAAAATTTTTATTGGTTTGGAAATCGGTAACAATGTCACTTTCCCATCTGCAGATACCACAGAAATTTGTTGTCGACTCGGAGTGACACCTGGAATGGTGTCTCTTAACACTGATCTGCATGCACCACTATCGCAAAGAAATTTGACATCCTTTTTCCCGATTTTTAGCCAATAATAAGGTTTTTCGTTTTCCGGTAAGGTCAAGGCAAATACATTAGTCAAATCCAAGATTTCAACTGGTTTTATTGATTCCCATTTCTCACTGTTGTGATTGTTGTCATCAGTGTTGAAATGGGGTTCCTCACGTCAATCTGAATGTTTTGTTTTCTGTCCGTCACCATATCGCGTATTATATGGTGGAGGTCTGTAAGATTTCCCATGTTTCCTTTTCGGTATAGGTTTCTTTTTGCAGTGGTGAGCAATATGCCCTACACTGCCACAACTGTAGCATCGATCATTGTGCGGCATCCGTCTCTTCATCCGATCCTGGTATAACACGTTCTCCATTATGTTACCCATGGTAGATGCCATCACATGTTCCATCGGCGAATTCGCACCATTTCCCCACTTTTTTCTCACCACTTCTTGGGCGTCCCAAGCATCTCCTGAGAACCTTAAGTGTTTCTTGTCCATTCAACTGATAAGAAGCACATAATTCCTCAAAATTCTCAGTCCAACTTTCTGCATTTTCAACAACATTACCTAGTCCTTTACACGCCTCTGCGACATCACTGTCGCCCCATGGCCGATAAACCAAGATAGTTTGATCATGTATGCTTGAAGAATTAGGATTTGCTACCTGAATAAGTGGCAAAGCGTCACAGTCGCTTCCATTATTCATTTTAATTCCATTCAACTCTTCAAAAGGATACAATTGTCCAGAACAATTGGCTTTGCTCCTTGTACGCGAAGAGACACAATCAGCAGCAATCTGATTTGCCATATCAGGTTGTAATCCTCGTATTCCTCCAGTAGGGGTCATAAGCGCTCCATTCTGCTGGTCTGCCCAACAGACATTTGGAGTCATCACCGGGGAGGGCCACCCAGGGGGGCCCACCCGCCCCACAGGGGTTGAACAAATGGCGTCCTCCCCTTTCTTCAGCCCTGCGGAGGAGGGGGAAGAGAAGGAGGAGGAGTGGTAGGAGGGGGGTTGCGGCGCCTGCCCGGGGCAGCCCCCCGCCTCTCCCCCTCGCCTCCCGTGGGGGAGCTCTGGGGATTGAAACAATGGCTGCTTTCCATTTTCCACCAACTTTTCATTGGGACGTGCAACCGACGAAGCCACAGTCTCATCGTCAGAGCTCACTTTGGAAGACATTGCAACTATCGCTTTCTCCTCTTTTTTCATCCGTTTGGCTTCCATTTCCCTCTCTCTGATTTTTGCTTGCGCAATCCAAGCTTCGCAGGCAATTATCTCGGCATGTATCTTTCCAAGAGATTTTTTCATCGCGGATGCTTCCTGAAGTTTCAATCGAAACATGATTTCCTTCAAAGGTTGTAGTTGCAACGCACCAGAGAACGTACTACAGTCCATCCACTTCTTGCAATAAAGTTCGCTACCTGGGAACTTTTTGGACATAAACTCTACGTCCCTATGAATTGGGGTCTTTTTAGAAAAAATAGCACCCATTTTCACGATTGCAACAACAAATTCCTTCTTTAACTATCACCAGAAAGGAAGCACACCTCGCGATGTTGATTCAAACCCAAGAACAAAGGGCGTGATTCGCGCCAATCCTCAGCCAGGATGCGCGTTCACGCACACACACAAGGAATGCTCTTACGCACACACGCACACACGCACACACCAACGGCTCAAATGACTTCGCCCCCACCCTTTTTTTTCTCCGAGACAAAGAACTTTCTCTGTGCCACTATGCTAGCATAGACAAACCAAGTTAAGAATGTATTTTTGATCTTATACCTTTCCTCTCAACTCCGTACTATAGCAGCTGCCCTAAAATACTTCCGCTTTTCAGAATAAAAGCGGTCCACCACACAAACTGAATCCCAGCTATCACCACCTCGTGAACAATATTCTTTCGCTGGAAAACTTCCGAATCACAATTCGGCGTGTGGATGTCTCGTGCACAGTAATATGCACTCCTCCGCCGGCATACGTATTCTCATTTGGCCACCTTGCCTAACGAAAATCGCTTCACACCGGTTCGTACGTGAGTCAAGTGGAAAAGACCGTCTCTGGCCAGGAGAAGTCTCACAATGCATTCAAACAATGGCTGCTAGCTAGCGCGCTACTTACTTAGTGAACTTTTGAATACTGCCGTGTAGTCCTCCAGCCAGAACGCCAGGAGCCACAACGCCACCAGAAAGGAGTGATTCTTCCCGTCTCTCGCGCGGATTGCACGAGCAGGCTTCAGTGAAGAGCGAAAAAAAATCTTCGTTTCTTCCGTAGGTTGGCGCCAGCCAAGGAGCAGGTTCGACGCGCGTCTCTATGCGTGTCTCCCGTCAAAATTATAAAACGGGCTAACCACCGGGAGCTTCTTTAGCTGTGTTCCCGTCTCGCCTTGACTGGGTCGCCCAGGTGGTAGTCCTCACGCTCAGGCTGGTTGACTGGCACGGGTTCTCCGGCACCAATTAATGTTCGGTTAAAACTTCTTGTTTGTCTTTCCTGGTTCGGGTATTGTCTGGAGTTCACTTGATAAAAATATCAGCAAGTACGATAGATGGTGAACAAAAAACTACTTTATTCTAATGAGACAGAAAAGGCACTTCTCGTCTCGGTGGGACGAAGACATGAGCACACGAGCAAAGAGAGAACAAAGAGACAAAGAGAGCGAGCTCCCGCTCTGACAAGTTTTTAAACATACACAGTGGCGATCTGTTGTCCAATCAGTTACGAACAAGTCGACCTTTCCCGTCCAATCGGTTACGAACAACTCAGTGTTGGGCGGGTCTCAGATTGGAGTTGGAGCTGTTGTTTTTTTCCAACGACTATTGAACTAATAAGACTGATAGTTTTATTTAACTAAATTAGACTGAAATTAAACGTGCACAATTCATAATATATACTAAGCTAAACATGAAAAAACATGTTTACTTAATCTAAACATGAAATAACGTAATATGTTTACTAATGTGCATAAACACTCTATCAGTTTTTAATAAGTTTCAATCGAAAGTGGAAAGTTAAAGAAATCAACATTTATTGAAAAAAGGAATCATATTCAACATTCAATACTTTTTGTTACACAACAAAATACTCAAGCTCAATAATATCTACTTGTGTTAAACTCTGCAAAATCATGGATGGATTGTCCTGACCGCGCACTCGACAAACTCGCCACGGACGCCCTCGCTCGCCTTCATGCGCAAACAGTACACGTGTATCGTTGCCAAGCACACAAACATAGGCTACCTACATTTGAAATTTGCATACTCAGCACAGCAGCCAATCAGAAGCTTGCTTCCTGCTTCGGACTTTCCCAAGAACGCTTGGGAAAGTCCGAAGCAAAGTCGTGCGTTTGCATATCATTTTCCAAAGTAGATGCACATAACCTTAGCCCCAGAAGAAAGATTCAAAAGAAGCTAACAAAATTTGTGTCGCTATAAAAAGTAAATTTACATTAAACCGTGACTGTAAATAGTACTGGAGAGTTATGAAAGGCGCTCAGTGGCCCGTAGGAGACAACGCAACGCAAACAAAGAATTGTGCACAAAGACTGCAAAAGACACTGCAATAAAACTTTCGGCCACGGATATTTTCCGTAAATTAAGCAACGTAGCGTTTGTGGTAGGTACAGCCTTAACCCTTTACTGCCTGAATTATGTTCTAATTAGAAAAAAATAATTCTGTTCAGTTTTTATGGTCACTGATGGATATAATAACATACTAGTAGCTTCCTTTTTTATTATTTTTCAATAATGTAGAAAATTTGTGCCTAATTTGGCCCAATCATCATGAAAGGCCTATGTTGAGAGGGTGCCTTTTTTGGA